>NW_026900908.1:0-24523 GCF_033783945.1 Neopsephotus bourkii | reverse complement strand
TGTGACTGACACACGTCACCCCTGTGTGACTGATTGACCCAGGGGGGTCAGAGCAAGGGGGAGGTGGAGGGACACCCGCACCAAGGGACACTGCAGGGAGCTGCGCTTCAGCATCCTTCCATTGCTGCATCCCTGCAACCCGCATCCCTGCATCGCTGCATCCCCCCATCACTGCATCCCTGCATCGCGGCATCCCTGCATCCCTGCATTCCTGCATCCTCACATCCCATCATCCCTGCACCCTCACATCCCTGCATTCCTGCATCCCACATCCCTGCATCCTCACATCCCTTCATCCCTGCATCCCCACATCCCTGCAACCCTGCATCCCACATCCCTGCATCCTCACATCCCTGCATCCCTGCATCCCCGCATCCCACATCCCTGCATCCTCACATCCCATCATCCCTGCACCATCACATCCCTGCATTCCTGCATCCCACATCCTCACATCCAAGCATCCCTGCATCGCTGCATCACTGCATCACCCCATCACTGCATCCCTGCATCCCCACACCCCAGCATCCCTGCACCCTGCACCCCCACATCCCTGTATCCCCACATCCCTGCATCCCACATCCCTGCATCCTCACATCCCCGCATCCCAGCATCCCTGTATTCCTGCCCCCCACATCCCTGCATACCAGCACTCTGCTTCACATCCCTGCATCCCCATGTCCTATCATCCCTGAATCTCCACATCCCAGCATCCCTGCATTCCTGCATCCCTGCATCCCCACATCTCTGCATCCTCACATCCCAGCATCCCTGCATCCCCGCATCCCAGCATCCCTGCATCCCTGCATCCCTGTATTCCTGCACCCCACATCCCTGCATAGCTGCACTCTGCTTCTCCACATCCCTGCATCCCCATGTCCTATCATCCCTGAATCTCCACATGCCAGCATCCCTGTATCCCTGCATCCCTGCATCCCCACATCCCTGCAACCGCGATTCTCAGCATCCCTGTATCCCTGTATCCCTCCATCCCTGCATCCCTGTATCCCTGCATCCCCACATCCCTGCAACCGCGATTCTCAGCATCCCTGTATCCCTGTATCCCTCCATCCCTGCATCCCTGTATCCCTCCATCCCTGCATCCCCACATCCCTGCAACCCCGATTCTCAGCATCCCTGCATCCAGCCATGGGTTTAGTGTGGATTTGGCATCACCCATCACCTCCTCAGCACCCAGCGGGTGCACCCAGGCCCACCCCACTGCACCCATGGGCTCTCAGCTCCCACTGTCCCCATCCCGGCCGGCAGAGACCAGGACTCATCGTTTCCCAAAGACCTTTAATGCCATGGAGAGAGGAGGACAGCGGCCGCATGCCCCCAGTCTGGGGGTACAGAGGCTCGTGATGCCCTGCCCATGGAGGGGACCCCGGGAATGGGGCCTCCCCTCTCTAGGAGCGATGGGAGCACCGCGATGGTGGTGGAATGCATCCCATGGGAAGGATCGCCACCAATGGGGGTTCAGGGATGCTTCAAGGATTGCCTTGTCGCTCTGATGGAGGGGGACTTCGAACAAGAGGGAAGGAGGGAAAGCAGGACCCTGTGCCGGGGTTGTCCGGCCGGGATCTGCTGCCCTCCCTGGAGCTTGGAGCAGGAGCTGAAAGCAGCTGAGAGCTGGGGTCTGCTGGGCTGGTACTGCCTGGCCCCTAGGGATGCCTGGGCCCCATGGGTGCTGGTCCACACAGATACCTGGTCGCATGGATGCTGGTCCCATGGCGCTCATCCCCATGGATGCCTGGTCCCCATGGATGCCTGGTCCCCATGGATGCCTGGTCCTATGGATGCTGGACCCATGGATGCTGGTCCCATGGATGCCTGGTCCCATGGATGCTGGTCCCATGGATGCTGGTCCCCATGGATGCCTGGTCCCATGGATGCTGGTCGCTGTGGATGCCTGCTCCTCATGGGTGCATGTTCCTCATGGGTGCCTGGTCCCCATGGATGCTGGTCCCTGTGGATCCTGTTCCTCATGTGTGTCTGGTCCGCATGGATGTTGGTCCCTGTAGATGCTGGTCCCTGTGGATGCTGGTCCCCATGAGTGCCTGGTCCTCATGGATGCCTGTGCCCTCAAGGGTGCTTGATAGTCATGGATGCTGGTCCCCATGGATGCTGTCCCCATGGATGCTGGTCCTCATGGATGCTGGTCCCCATGGGTGCCTGATCGTCATGGATGCTGGTCCTCACGGATGCCTGGTCCCCCATGGGTGCCTGATCGTCACGGATGCTGGTCCCTAGGGTGCTACTCCCCCCAGATGCCGGTCCCCCCAGATGCTTGGCCCCAGGAATGTCTGGTCCCCATGGGTGCATGGTCCCAATGGATGCTGGTCCCTATGGACGCTGGTCCCCATGGATGCTGGTCCCCATGGATGCTGGTCCCCATGGGTGCATGCTCCCAATGGATGCTGGTCCCTATGGATGCTGGTCCCCATGGATGCTGGTCCCCATGGATGCTGGTCCCCATGGGTGCATGCTCCCAATGGATGCTGGTCCCTATGGACACTGGTCCCCATGGGTGCATGCTCCCAATGGATGCTGGTCCCTATGGACATTGGTCCCCATGGGTGCATGGTCCCCATGAGTGCCTGGTCCCCATCGATGCTGGTCCCCATGGATGCTGGTCCCCATGGATGCTGGTCCCAATGGATGCTGGTCCCTATGGATGCTAGTCCCCATGGATGCTGGTCCCCATGGATGCTGGTCCCTATGGATGCTGGTCCCTATGGATGCTGGTCCCCATGGATGCTGGTCCCCATGGATGCTGGTCCCTATGGATGCTGGTCCCCATGGATGCTGGTCCCCATGGATGCTGGTCCCTATGGATGCTGGTCCCTATGGATGCTGGTCCCCATGGATGCTGGTCCCTATGGATGCTGGTCCCTATACAGTCTCCATGGGTGCCTGGCCATGGCTCCCCAGACCTGCTCCACTGGTGGGTCAGTGGCCTCGCAGCCAATTCCCCTCCTGTGTGCCCATGGGTCAGGGTGTGGGGAGGTCAGAGGGTCCGGTGGATGCGATGGGAGCCCGGCCTGTGCTGGGATGCGGGGCTGGAGCAGGTCCCTGAGGCTGCCCCATGCATGGACAAACCTGGAGCACAAGAGCAGAGCAAACGTTGGCACCTCCACCCCATCCCTGCTGGGACCCGCATGGGGGCACCGCATGCCCCATGTCCCCCTGTGGGGTGGCAATGGGATGGGCAGAGCCATCACCCCCTGCACTCACCCGGTGTCCAGGCCTCCAGCTCAGACGTTGTGCAGGAGCTGGGGACAGAGCACGCAGGTCACCGTTAGTGCTCATCCTCCTCCTGTCCCAGCATCACCGCTGGTTCCCATGGGAACGCATCAGGGATGCGGGAGAGACCCAGAGCAAGAGGTACCATGGTCCCCGGTACATCAGCCTGTGCCCACATCCCCACCCCATGGGGGGGACACCCACAGTGCCCCATGGGAGCCCCCCTGGTGCTGCTCCATTGCCCTGGACCAGTGCAGAGGATGCTCCATGGCCCCTGAGTGCAGAGACCCCCCCTGCCAGGTCACACACCACGAAGCAGAGCCCATGGTGAAGCCAGGAGGAGCTTCCCCATCACCCCATGTTATAAACCTGAGCCTATGGGGGGGTCCTGGGCTAGGGCTGCCCCACAGACCCAGTCCATGGGGATGGGTGTGCGGTGGGGGGGGCTCTGGGGCAGTGATGCCGCTGCTCAGCACCCTTGGGTGATGCACACCCCACGGTGGGATCTCCCCATCCCAGCCACATCCTCAGGTTTATAACAGCGACGAGGGCCCAAGGGCTTGCCTTGGGCATGGGGGGAGCACAGCAGCTCTGTCCCACCAGCACCCATAGCACCCATGGGTGAGCAGGGCACCCACAGCACTGGTGTGATGCGGGGATGCCCATGGACAGGCAGACGGGAGGATGAGGGGATGGGGCTGATTTATGACCAGGACAGGGTTCCAGAGAAACCAACCCTTGGCAGCATCCCCTTGCCTTGCATCACACGGGTTGGGCCCCTCCTGCACCTTGGACATCACCCCAACACCATTGAGAGCACCCAAAGCATCACCTCCCTCCCCTCTGGTGTGATCAGAGGTTGATGCTGATGCATAAGGAATAGGAACGGGGATGCTCCCCGCATCCCTGGGTACCAGAAACACCCCCTTTGTGTGATGCAGAGGAGATGCAGCCCCACACACAGGGTCCCCCCATAGCACCCCCTATCACTCACAGTGAGCGGGTCAGCAGCAAAAGCAGCCACACTGTTCCTCATCTCACTCTCATTGCCCCGCAGCGGGATGAGGGAGATGTTACCCAACCTGGAGTCCTGCTGCCACCGCGACGTCCTCACCTTGGAGCTCTCCGAGGGCCACAGGGCCCCCCCGTGCTGGGGACAGAGGGGACACGGGGTGGGCAATGAGGTCCTCAGAGCCCCTTGCGTTGCCCTGGGATGCGGGGATTTAGGGATGCTGGGATGCAGCATCCTCCTGCCCACCTGCACGTGGAGGAAGGTGGCGAACCACTCACGGAGATCGGCCTGGGTGTCACAGCACAGGTACCTATGGGGGCATGGAGGGGATGGGGGGGCCGTGGGGACACAAAGAGGGGGGACCCCTGTGTCCAACCTGGCCTTGAGCACTGCCAGGGATGGGGCAGCCACAGCTTCTCTGGGCACCCTGTGCCAGCGCCTCAGCACCCTCACAGGGAAGAGCTTCTGCCTAAGAGCTCAGCTCAGGCTCCCCTCGGGCAGGTTCAAGCCATTCCCCTTGGCCTGGCCCTGCTGCAGGGCCCTAACCCCAACCCCAACCCAGTACCCACAGTGCGGATGGATCCCATGGGATGGGCTCTGCATCCCGTGTGCATCCCCGCTCTCACCATTGCTGCTTCTCGTGCTTCTCGTTCTCATAGAAGACTGTGAAGCCCCAGCTGAAGGGAGATGGAAACCGTGAGCACGCACACACACACATGTACATGTGCACATGCGTGTACACGAGTTGCCGACATGGATGCACTCACCCATATGGACATGAGCAGCATTTACACATCTGGCTGACACGCAGGCACAGCCCCACATACATGCACACACGCAATGCCCATGCCCATGGGGACGGGGCAGGGATGGGGATGGGGCAGGGACGGGGATGGGGCAGGGATGGGGACGGGACAGGAATGGGGACAGGGAAGGGATGGGGATGGGGCAGGGATGAGGACAGGGCAGGGATGGGGATGGGGACAGGGAAGGGATGGGGACAGAGCAGGGATGGGGATGGGGATGGGGACAGGGAAGGGATGGGGATGGGGCAGGAATGGGGACAGGGAAGGGATGGGGATGGGGCAGGGATGAGGACAGGGCAGGGATGGGGATGGGGCAGGGATGGGGAGAGGGCAGGGATGGGGATGGGGCAGGGATGGGGACAGGGCAGGGATGGGGATGGGACAGGGATGGGAGAGGGCAGGGATGGGGACGGGGCAGGGATGGGGACGGGGCAGGGATGGGACGGGGCAGGTGGCGGGGCAGGGATGGGGACGGGGCAGGGATGGGGACGGGGCAGGGATGGGGACGGGGCAGGGATGGGGACGGGGCAGGGATGGGGACGGGGCAGGGATGGGGACGGGGCAGGGATGGGGATGGGACAGGGATGGGGACGGGGCAGGGATGGGGACGGGGCAGGGATGGGGCCGGGGCAGGGATGGGGCCGGGGCAGGGATGGGGCCGGGGCAGGGATGGGGCCGGGGCTGGGATGGGGACGGGGCAGGGATGGGGACGGGGCAGGGATGGGGCCGGGGCTGGGATGGGGACGGGGCAGGGCTAAGGACAGGGCTGGGATGGGGCAGGGATGGGGCCGTTCCAGGCTCTCGGCGCTGTCTCGGTCCCGCAGCACCGTCCCGCGGCTCTGCTGCGCCATCTGGTGGCCGGAGGCGCGGCCAGCACCAGGCGCGTCCCCGCGGCACAACCGGCCCTGGCCCCTGCCTTGTCCCTGTACCCATCCCTGCCCGTGTGCCCAGCCCTGTCCCATTCCCATCCCCATCCCCACCCCTGTCTCCACCACCGTCCCTGTCCTACCCCAATCCCCATCCTGTCCTTATCTCCATCCCTGCCCCATCCCTGCCGCTCTGCCCAGCCCTGTCCCATTCCCATCCCCATCCCCACCCCTGTCTCCACCACCGTCCCTGTCCTACCCCAATCCCCATCCTGTCCTTATCTCCATCCCTGCCCCATCCCTGCCGCTCTGCCCAGCCCTGTCCCATTCCCATCCCCATCCCCACCCCTGTCTCCACCACCGTCCCTGTCCTACCCCAATCCCCATCCTGTCCTTATCTCCATCCCTGCCCCCATCCCTGCCCGTGCCCATCCCTGTCCCATTCCCATCCCCATCCCCACCCCTGTCTCCACCACCGTCCCTGTCCTACCCCAATCCCCATCCTGTCCTTATCTCCATCCCCATCTCCATCCCTACTCCTGTGCCCATCCCTGCCCCATTCCCATCCCCATCCCCACCCCTGTCTCCACCACCGCCCCTGTCCTACCCCAATCCCCATCCTGTCCTTACCTCCATCCCCATCTCCATCCCTGTTTCAATCCCCACCCGCAGCCCAAGCCCTGTTCCAGACCTGTCCCCATCCCATCTTTATCCCCATCCCCATCTCCATCCCGGTCTCAATCCCCATCCCTGTCCCATCCCATCCCCATCCCAGTCCCCACCCCAGGACACCCCACCGCTGCCGCTCACCACGTTGGAGGCCGAAGCTTCTTCTTGATGCCCAGGTACACGCGCAGGCTCCCCACGGGCCATTCCTTCTCCGGCTTGTGGCTCTGTGGGAAGAGGCACCAGCACCACACTGGGGACTGCCCGGCCCTGCTCGGGGTCCCCATAGGGACACGGGATGGGCTCTGTCCCCTCGGGGAGGGGTCTGGGCTTGCAGAGGGTGAGGCTGGCACCAGGATGGAACAGAGAGGGCAGAGATGGTGCCAGCACCATGGGGACAGGGGACACGGGACCAGCACTGGGATGGGGATGGGGATGCAGGGGAGGCCGGGCTCACCCTCACGTCCCTATAGAGGCGCAGGCAGTGGTGGCTCAGGATGAAGTACCGGTCATGGAAGCCGGTGCTGAGCCCCAGCCCCAGCAGGTTCCTCTCCTCCCGGAACTTCATCAGCCCGTGCTTGCAGTCACCCCCTCTGCTGGCTGCGGGCACCCACTGAGCACTTCCAGCCCCAGCGCTGCTCCTGCCTCGCCCCCGGCCCCATCCCATCCCATTACCTCCCATCACTTACCCCATCCCAACCCATCCCATCCCATTACCTCCCATCACTTACCCCATCCCATCCCATCCCATCCCACCCCATCCCATTACTTCCCATCACTTACCCCATCCCATCCCATCCCATCCCACCCCATCCCATTACTTCCCATCACTTACCCCATCCCAACCCATCTCAGCTCCTCCCCTCGCATCCCATCTCCACCTTCCCATCCCCATTTCCATCCTATCCCCATCCCATCACCTTCCCATTTCCTTCCTATCACCTACCCCATCCCATCCCCATCCCATCCCCTTCCCATCACTTACCCCATCCCAACCCATCTCATCTCCATCTCATCCAATCCCCTCGCATCCCATCTCCACCTTCCCATCCCCATTTCCATCCTATCCCCATCCCTATCCCATCACCTTCCCATCACTTACCCCATCCCAACCCATCTCATCTCCATCTCATCTCCTCCCCTCGCATCCCATCTCCACCTTCCCATCCCCATTTCCGTCCTATCCCCATCCCATCCCCATCCCATCCCCTTCCCATCACTTACCCCATCCCACCTCCTCCCCTTGCATCCCCATCTCTATCCCTATCCCATCCTCATTGCCATCTCATCCCCATCACCATCCCACCTAATCCCATTCTTTTTCCCATCCCCATTCTATCACCACCCCCATCCCACCCCTGTCCCCATTCCATCCCAACCCATTCCATCTCCACCCCATCCCTATCCCATCCCCTTCCCATCACTTACCCCATCCCACCTCCTCCCCTCGCATCCCCATCTCTATCCCCATCCCATCCTCATTGCCATCTCATCCCCATCACCATCCCACCTAATCCCATTCTTTTTCCCATCCCCATTCTATCACCACCCCCATCCCACCCCTGTCCCCATTCCATCCCAACCCATTCCATCTCCACCCCATCCCCATCCCATCCCCTTCCCATCACTTACGCCATCCCACCTCCTCCCCTTGCATCTCCATCTCTATCCCCATCCCATCCTCATTGCCATCTCAATCCCACCACCATCCCACCTAATCCCATTCTTTTTCCCATCCCCATTCCATCACCACCCCCATCCCACCCTTGTCCCCATTCCATCCCAACCCATTCCATCTCCACCCCATCCCCATCCCATCCCCTTCCCATCACTTACCCCATCCCACCTCCTCCCCTTGCATCCCCATCTCTATCCCCATCCCATCCTCATTGCCATCTCATCCCCATCACCATCCCACCTATTCCCATTCTTTTTCCCATCCCCATTCTATCACCACCCCCATGCCACCCCTGTCCCCATTCCATCCCAACCCATTCCATCTCCACACCATCCCTATCCCATCCCCTTCCCATCACTTACCCCATCCCACCTCCTCCCCTCGCATCTCCATCTCTATCCCCATCCCATCCTCATTGCCATCTCATCCCCATCACCATCCCACCTAATCCCATTCTTTTTCCCATCCCCATTCTATCACCACCCCCATCCCACCCTTGTCCCCATTCCATCCCAACCCATTCCATCTCCACCCCATCCCCATCCCACCTCCTCCCCTTGCATCCCCATCTCTATCCCCATCCCATCCTCATTGCCATCTCATCCCCATCACCATCCCACCTAATCCCATTCTTTTTTCCCATCCCCATTCTATCACCACCCCCATCCCACCCCTGTCCCCATTCCATCTCCACCCCATCCCTATCCCACCTCCACCCATCACCATTCAATCCCACCCCCATCCCTATCCCATCTCCATCCATCACCATCCCCAATCCCATCCCATCCCATCCCATCCCATCCCCTCCCCGCAGCACCGTGGCTCTCACCCAGGTAGATGAGCATGTTCTCCATGGCCATCTGCTTCTTCACCACCAGGTAGCTCTCGGTGCCCAGGCAGTGCAGGATGGGCAGGACCTTCTCTGAGTAGTGCAGGGGCCTCTCTGCCAGGCAGGGACAGGCAGGGGTCAGGCATCATCCCCATAGGCTCTGGCATCACCCCATAGAGCCACACGTGCATCCCAAGCTCCTGCCCACCTTCCCATAGGGACACGCATGAGCACGGTGGGACAGGCACCACAGGGACCCATCCTGTGCAGAGGGGCTTGAGGGCTTGGGCTTGGCAAGGACCAAAGCATCCCATGTTGGCTTTGAGTGATGGGCTCAGCATCCTGCCTGGGCCTCATCCTGCTCATGCCAAGCTCTTGCTGCTGCCCATGGGCACCCTGGGGTGGGGAACCCAGCACCCCCTCTGAGCTTCACTGGTGGTTAACCCCTAAAGGTGTCCTGTGGGTCCTGGTCCCAGTCACCAGCTCATCTGCAGCAGGGATGTGGTGAGCAACCTGCAGTCGCCCTCCCCGGAGGGCATGGACCAGTCCCAGCATTGCCTCATGCTGCAGACCCCATGGGAAACCTTTTATCCCCATCCCCATGTTCATCTCCATCCCCATCCTTGTCTTCAAGCCCATCTCCATTTCCATCTCCATTCCTATCTTCAACCTCATCTTCATCTCCATCTCCACCTCCATCTCATCTCCATCACTATCCTCAACCCCATTTCCATCTCCATCTCACCTCTGTCCCCAGATCCATTTCCATCTCTATCCCCATCCTTATCTCCAACCTCACCTGCAACTCATTCCTATCTCCATTTCCCATCTTCATCCCCATCCCTATCTTAACCCCATCTTCATCCCCATCCCCATCTCCATTTCCATTTTCCATCCACATCTCCATCCCTATCTTAACCCCATCTTCATCCCCATCCCCACCTCCATCCCATCTTCATCCACATCTTCACCTCCATCTCATCTCCATCACTGTCTTCAAACCCATTTCCAGCTCCATCTCACCTCTATCTCCAAATCCATTTCCATGTCCATCTCCATCCCTATCTCCAACCTCATCTGCAACTCATCTCTGTCTCCGTTACCATTTACATCCCCATCCCTATCTTAACCCCATCTTCATCTCCATCCCCACCTCCATCCCATCTCCATCCACATCCCCACCTCCATCTCATCTCCATCACTGTCTTCAACCCCATTTCCATCTCCATCTCATCTTCAAATCCATTTCCATGCCCATCTCCATCCCTATCTCCAACCTCATCTGCAACTCATCCTTATCTCTGTTACCATCTACATCTCCATCCCTATCTTAACCCCATCTTCATCCCCATCCCCACCTCCATCCCATCTCCATCCACATCCCCACCTCCAATTACTGTCTTCAACCCCATTTCCAGCTCCATCTCGCCTCTATCTCCAAATCCATTTCCATGTCCATCTCCATCCCTATCTCCAACCTCATCTGCAACTCACCCCTATCTCCGTTATCATCTACATCCCCATCCCTATCTTAACCCCATCTTCATCCCCATCCCCATCTCCATGCCATCTCCATCCACATCCCCACCTCCATCTCATCTCCATCACTGTCTTCAACCCCATTTCCAGCTCCATCTCACCTCTATCTCCAAATCCATTTCCATCTCTATCCCCATCCTTATCTCCAACCTCATCTGCAACTCATTCCTATCTCCATTTCCCATCTTCATCCCCATCCCTATCTTAACCCCATCTTCATCCCCATCCCCATCTCCATTTCCATTTTCCATCCACATCTCCATCCCTATCTTAACCCCATCTTCATCCCCATCCCCACCTCCATCCCATCTCCATCCACATCCCCACCTCCATCTCATCTCCATCACTGTCTTCAACCCCATTTCCAGCTCCATCTCATCTCTATCTCCAAATCCATTTCCATGCCCATCTCCATCCCTATCTCCAACCTCATCTGCAACTCATCCCTATCTCCGTTACCATCTACATCCCCATCCCTATCTTAACCCCATCTTCATCCCCATCCCACCTCCATCTCCATCCTCATCCCTGTCTTCCACCCCATCCCCACCTCCATCCTCACCTCCATCCCCATCCCCATCCCCACCTCTCTCCCCATCCTCAATCCCCTCCCACCCACCTGCCTCCTCCCTCTCATTCACTTCGTAGCAGCTCCAATAGTCCTTCTCCTTCATGACCACCTTCCTCCTGTGCAGGATCTCGAAGGTGAGCTCCTCGGCGGTCATGGTGGCTGGGATCTACAAGGAGGGGACAGGTCTCCATGTGCCCGGGGCCGTTCCACCCTCGCTCCTCAGTGCCTGGCCCTGTGCCACCAGGAGCCTGGCCCTGTCCCTGTGCCACCACGGAGCCTGGCCCTGTCCCTGTGCCCATCGCTCACCTTCACGTGCTGCTCTGCCTCCGTCTTCTTCTCCTCCAGGTACACGGTGCAGATGAAGTCCCCAGCTTGCTGCAGGACAAGGGGAAAGCTCCTCAACCCACAGCTCCCATAGGAAGGATGAATCCCATCACCCGGCACCTCCAGGAGATGCTGGAGCAAGCCCCATGTGCAGAGCACCCCATGGCAGGTCCCCATGTACCTGTGTCCCGCTGGATGCTGCCTCCCGCATCTTCATGATGGCCGTGATCTCATCCTGCTGCTTCTTCATCTCTTGGTCATTGACCTACGAGGATGAGGAGCCATCAGCCAGCAGATGCTGGCTCCCAGTGGAACCTGCTCCCCTGCCCAGCAGCTCCATGCTTGGGGGTCCCCAGGGTCTGCAGGGACATGGAGCCCTTCCCCTCATCTCCAAAGCAGAGGAGATTCCCCATCCCCAACCCCATCCCCTGGGAATACCCCCACACCATCCTGATCCAAAGGGAGCACTGAACCCACATTGAAGATCTTCACATAGTGGCTGATGAGGTCCTCCACCACCCGTCCTGCCTTGTAGTCCTTCCCATCCATCTGGAAGAGCGTGGGCCCGAAGACGATGGCCAGGTTGTGTGTGTTCATCTGGTTCTCCCCAGAGAACCGCTGCACCCTGTGGGGAGCCCCATTGAGATCCCAGCCCCACATCCCCATAGCATCCCTCCTTCAGCCTTGCCAAGGGGAACGGTCCCAATGCCGGGATGGGATGCTCGGCTTTGGACCCTTCCTGGTCTGGGATGTGAGCCAAGGGATGCAGGTGCCACGGAGGAGGGGGTGATGCTCCATAGGGATTGGTACCCGCGCCGTACCGGAATAGGTGGTTGATGAGCGCCTTCAGCGTGGCCCGGTTCACCGTGGGGAGCAGGCCCAGGAGCCGCCGGTACTCGGTGATCTTCACCTCCTCGTCCTCCAGCGCTGGCAGGGGATGAGCATTGAGGGGGGTGAAGGTGAGATCAGGATTCATGGCCCCAACAGCCCCCCTCCACATCCCAGCTTAGAGCCTCCAGTGTGGGGATGGAGCATCCCAGCAGCCGATCATCCCAGCTCCATAAGAGCAGAGCATCCCAGCTCCATGGGCCAGAGCACCCGAGGGCTGGAGCATCCCAGTTCCATAGGTCCAGAGCATTCCAGCATCATGATGCTGGAGCATCCCAGGGCTGGAGCATCCCAGCTGCATGGGTCCAGAGCATCCCAGCAGCATGATGCTGGAGCACCCCAGACCCACAGGGCCAGAGCAACCCAGGGCTCAAGCATTCCACCTCCATAGGTACAGAGCATCCCATCATCATGATGCTGGAGCATCCCATATTTACAGGGCCAGAGCATCCAAGGGCTGGAACATCCCAGCTCCACAGGTACAGAGCATCCCAGCAGCATGATTCTGGAGCACCCCAGACCCACAGGGCTAGAGCAACCCAGGGCTCAAGCATCCCAGCTCCATAGGTACAGAGCATCCCATCACCATGATGCTGGAGCACCCCAGACCCACAGGGCTAGAGCAACCCAGGGCTGGAGCATCCCAGATGCATGGGTACAGAGCATCCCATCATCATGATGCTGGAGCACCCCACTCCCACAGAGCCAGAGCAACCCAGGGCTGGAGCATCCCAGCTCCATAGGTACAGAGCATCCCATCATCATGATGCTGGAGCATCCCAGATCTACAGGGCCAGAGCATCCAAGGTCTGGAGCATCCCAGCTCCATGGGGCTGGAGCATCCCAGGGCTGGAGCATCCTAAGGCCAGATCATCCCAGCTCCATGAGGCTGGAGCATCCCAGGGCTGGAGCATCCTAAGGCCAGATCATCCCAGCTCCCCAGGGCTGAAGCATCCCAGTATCATGGGGCTGGATTATCCCAGTTTCACAGGGCAGAAGCATCCCAGGGCCAGAGCATCCCATCTCCATGTGGCTGGAGCATCCCAGCTCCACAGCACTGTGCCTCATGGCTGTTTGCCATTGGGTCCATCCATCCCCAGTATCCATGGGATGGATTCATGAGCCCAGGGCAGGGGGGTCTGGTTCACTGCCCCCATCCAAGCTGCACGGGGTCACCCTCCACTCCCCACCCACTCCACTCCCAGCATGGGTGTTGGGTGCCTGCCCCAACCATGGAGGAGAGGATGAAGGATGCTACAGCAGAACAGCGACCCCAACCTGGTCCCACAGCACCCACAGCCCCCAGTGCTCACCAGTGGCCCGCATCCAGTCCTGGCCCCAGTGCCTGGTGAAGAGCCCGTCCCCCAGGTCCCTGAAGAACCTCTTGAGGGTGTTGGCCACATCATCCACGTGGTGCTCGCCCTCCTTGAGGCGCACGCTGCGGGCATCCCTGCGCAGCATCTCCAGCAGGCTCGTGGTCTTGGAGTTCTGCCCGCTCTTGCGGTAGATGCCTTCGGATGTCAACCCTAGGGGAGAGCCGTTGGGATGAGACCTGCTCCAGAGGGAACAGGCTGGAGGATCTGCTCGGGATGGAGAGGGATCAGGGGGGACCTGATGGCTGCCTCCAAGTGCCTGAGAGGAGGATGGAGCCAGGAGGGGCTGGGCTCTGCTCCCAAGGAACAAGGGATGGGACAAGAGGAACCGGCCTCAAGCTGCACCAGGGCAGGTTTAGATGGAGCTGAGGAGCAATTCCTGCCCCAGAGGGTGCTCAGGCATTGGAACAGGCTGCCCAGGGCAGGGCTGCAGGCACCGGCCCTGCAAGGGTTCACACCCCCTCAGTGCCATGGGGCAGTGGTGGCTGTGGGGCAATGGTTGCACTGGGTGGACCTGAAGCTCCTTTCCAACCCAGCTGACTCTATGGTGTCTATGAGGTGAGTTGGTGATGCAGGCATGTACCGCACTGGGTGATGCAGGCACGTACCGCACTGGGTGATGCAGGCATGTACCGCACTGGGTGATGCAGGCACGTACCGCACTGGGTGATGGGTGATGCAGGCACGTACCGCACTGGGTGATGCAGGCAAGTACCATACTGGGTGATGCAGGCAAGTACCACACTGGGTGATGGGTGATGCAGGCAAGTACCACACTGGGTGATGCAGGCACGTACCGCACTGGGTGATGGGTGATGCAGACAAGTACCACACTGGGTGATGGGTGATGCAGGCACGTACCACACTGGGTGATGCGGGCACGTACCGCACTGGGTGATGGGTGATGCAGGCACGTACCACACTGGGTGATGCGGGCACGTACCGCACTGGGTGATGCAGGCACGTACCGCACTGGGTGATGCAGGCATGTACCACACTGGGTGATGCAGGCACGTACCGCACTGGGTGATGGGTGATGCAGGCATGTACCGCACTGGGTGATGCAGGCAAGTACCATACTGGGTGATGCAGGCAAGTACCATACTGGGTGATGTGTGCACGTACCGCACTGGGTGATGTAGTCGATGCAGCGATCCACCAGCAGTGGGACATCCGACTCGGTGAGCTGCTGCTCTGACAACGTGTCCCCGGAGCTGCCCGCAGCCTTCTGGATGGCCTGGACCCATCCCAGGAAATCCAGCTTCCTGTCCCCTTGGATGTACAGCGTCCTGCCGGGAAGCCTGGCCTCAGTATGGGACCCAATGCGCCACCAAACCCCACTGCACAGCTGGACCCCCCCCCCCCGGGAGGCTGGAACCAGGGGCATGGGGATAGTCCTGTTCCTCTTTTGGGGTCCCCAGTTGCTGCAGAGAGGGTAAAGACTCCCCAAAACAAGGAATAACTTGGGAAGGGCTGGGATATTTTGATGGAAGCATCCAACCCCCCCCATCCTCTGCTCCTACCTCCGCCTCTCCACCAGCACCAGCACCTCATTGTCCCCCTGGATGGCTGGAAGGGAAGGCAAAGAGAACATCACCCATGAGTATGTGGGGTCCCCTGGTCCCCCTCCAGCCCAAACGGGATGAGGAGCAGCTCTCCATGGGTAGGGAAGAGCTCAGAAGGAGCCTGCATCCCATCAGAGCATCATTCCCAATCCCCCACTACCAACCAGCTGCCACCCATGAGGATCTGGGGGTCCCCCCTTGTCCCCACGCTCCCTCCCAGCCCTTATGGGATGCAAAGCAGCTTTCCAAGGAGCAGAAGGAGCCTGTGCTCCACCAAAGCATCACCCCCAATGTCCCCACAAGGATGTTGGGTCCCCCCCTCACCCCCACACCCCCATAGCGGAGACGGGGACCCCTCAGTGGGGCAGGGGCACTCACAGAGCTCCTGCAGCTTGCGGAGCTGGAGGGGTTCCTGCCGCTCGCCGCCCTGGAAGCAGACGTGGAGCACGGACCCCATTAGGGCGAACCAGCCCTCCTTGGTGCGCTCCAGGTTGAGGCCCCCCTTGTAGTGCAGGCGGCCGATGCGCTCGAAGTCCAGCGCCAGCAGCTCCTCGGCACAGGGGTGGATGAAGGACTGGGAGGAAGAGGAGCCCGTCAGTGCTGCAGCTCCCGGCTCCATCCGCCCATTGTTCCCAACCCATCGCATCCTACCTTGGCAATGGACTTGAGCCATTCCCGAGCGGAGCCGGGGCTCTCCAGCCCGAACAGGTAGAGCCTCTCCGACTCCATGTACACCTCAAAGGTGTGCTCGATGCTGTGGGAAGGGAGGGATGGGGAGCGTGGGTACCCAGGGGTGGTGGTGGGGGGTGGGTAGCCCGGTTGTATGGGTATAGCGTGGGGATTGGGATACCCCCCCACTGCGGCACTGGGCTCTTCAGCATCCCTGGGCATGCTCCAGCGGGGAGCAGAGCGTGCAAAGGGGGTGCAATGGGGTTGCAAAGGGGTTACAATGGGGCTTCAATGGGGTTGCAAACGGGTTACAATGGGGCTACAATGGGGTTGCAAAGGGGTTACAATGGGGCTACAAAGGGGCTACAACGGGGTTGCAAAGGGGTTACAATGGGGTTGCAAAAGGGTAACAATGGGGCTACAAAGCGGCTACAATGGGGTTGCAAAGGGGTTGCAAAGGGGTTACAAAGGGGTTGTAAAGGGGTTACAAAGGGGTTGCAAAGGGGTTACAAAGGTTGCAAAGGGGTTACAAAGGGGTTGTAAAGGGGTTACAAAGGGGTTGCAAAGGGGTTGTAAAGGGGTTACAAAGGGGTTGCAAAGGGGTTACAAAAGGGTTGTAAAGGGGTTGTAAACAGGTTACAAAGGGGTTGCAAAGGGGTTAAAGACATACAAAGAGGTTACAAAGGGGCTGCACAGGGGTTCCAAAGGGGCTGCACAGGGGTTCCAAAGGGGCTGCAAAGAGACTGAAGAGGTTCCAAAGGGGTTCCAAAGGGTCCCACAGGGGTTGCAAAGGGGCTGCACAAGGGCTGAAGAGGCACCAAAGGGTTACAGTGGGGCTGCAAAGGTACAAAAGGGTTCCAAAGGGTCCCATAGGGGCTACAAAGGGGCTGCACAGCAGCTAAAGAGGTACAAAAGGGTTACAAAGGGGTTGAAGAGGTACAAAGAGGCTACAAAGGGGCTGCACAGGGGTTACGAAGGGGCTGTACAGGGGTTGAAGAGGTACAAAGAGGCTACAAAGGGGCTGCACAGGGGTTACAAAGGGGCTGCACAGCGGTTGAAGAGGTACAAAGGGGTTCCAAAGGGTCCCACGGGGGTTCCAAAGGGGCTGCACAGGGGTTCCAAAGGGGCTGCAAAGGGGTTGAAGAGGTACAAAGAGATAACAAAGGGGCTGCACAGGGGTTGAAGAGGTACAAAGGGGCTCCAAAGGGGCTGCAAAGGGGTTCCAAAGGGGATGCACAGGGGCTGAAGAGCTACAAAGGGGTTCCAAAGGGGCTCCAAAGGGGTTACAAAGGGGCTGCAAAGGGGTTGAAGAGGTACAAAGGGGTTACAAAGAGGCTGCACAGGGGTTCCAAAGGGGCTGCAAAGGGGTTGAAGAGGTACAAAGGGGTTCCAAAGGGGCTGCACAGGAGTTACAAAGGGGCTGCACAGGGGTTGAAGAGGTACAAAGGGGTTCCAAAGGGGCTGCACAGGGGTTCCAAAGGGGCTGCAAAGGGGCTGAAGAGGTACAAAGGGGTTCCAAAGGGGCTGCACAGGGGTTACAAAGGGGCTGCACAAGGGTTACAAAGGGGCTGCACAGGAGCTGAAGAGGTACAAAGGGGTTCCAAAGAGGCTGCACAGGGGTTCCAAAGGGGCTGCAAAGGGATTGAAGAGGTACAAAGAGGGCTCCAAAGGGGCTGCACAGGAGTTACAAAGGGGATGCACAGGGGCCGAAGAGGTACAAAGGTTTTCCAAAGGAGCTGCACAGGGGTTACAAAGGGGCTGCAAAGGGATTGAAGAGGTACAAAGGGGTTCCAAAGGGGCTGCACAGGGGTTCCAAAGGGGCTGCAAAGGGGCTGAAGAGGTACAAAGGGGTTCCAAAGGGGCTGCACAGGGGTTACAAAGGGGCTGCACAAGGGTTACAAAGGGGCTGCACAGGAGCTGAAGAGGTACAAAGGGGTTCCAAAGAGGCTGCACAGGGGTTCCAAAGGGGCTGCAAAGGGATTGAAGAGGTACAAAGGGGCTCCAAAGGGGCTGCACAGGAGTTACAAAGGGGATGCACAGGGGCCGAAGAGGTACAAAGGTTTTCCAAAGGAGCTGCACAGGGGTTACAAAGGGGCTGCAAAGGGATTGAAGAGGTACAAAGGGGTTCCAAAGGGGCTGCACAGGGTTTACAAAGGGGCTGCAAAGGGATTGAAGAGGTACAAAGGGGTTCCAAAGGGGCTGCACAGGGGTTGAAGAGGTACAAAGGGGTTCCAAAGGGGCTGCACAGGGGTTGAAGAGGTACAAAGGGGCTCCAAAGGGGCTGCACAGGGGTTACAAAGGGGATGCACAGGGGCCGAAGAGGTACAAAGGTTTTCCAAAGGAGCTGCACAGGGGTTACAAAGGGGATGCACAGGGGCCGAAGAGGTACAAAGGTTTTCCAAAGGGGCTGCACAGGGGTTACAAAGGGGCTGCAAAGGGATTGAAGAGGTACAAAGGGGTTCCAAAGGGGCTGCACAGGGTTTACAAAGGGGCTGCAAAGGGATTGAAGAGGTACAAAGGGGTTCCAAAGGGGCTGCACAGGGGTTGAAGAGGTACAAAGGGGTTCCAAAGGGGCTGCACAGGGGTTGAAGAGGTACAAAGGGGCTCCAAAGGGGCTGCACAGGGGTTACAAAGGGGATGCACAGGGGCCGAAGAGGTACAAAGGTTTTCCAAAGGAGCTGCACAGGGGTTACAAAGGGGATGCACAGGGGCCGAAGAGGTACAAAGGTTTTCCAAAGGGGCTGCACAGGGGTTACAAAGGGGCTGCAAAGGGTCTGCAGAGGTACAAAGGGGTTCCAAAGGCTCACACGGGGTTAGGAAGGCTCTGGGGGTGCTGTGTGCGTGCCCATGGGGGCTGCTCCTACCCGTGCGTGTGGGGTGCGTTGTGCACCAGGCACACCATCTCCTGGGCCCGGAGCTCCCCGTTGGGTGCTGCGCTGCGCTCGCTCTCGTAGTAGCTGAGGAGCCCGTCCTGCAGCGTGCACCAGCGCCGGCTGAACTCTACAACCGGGTGCAAAGGGATTGCAATGGGCTTGCAAAGGGATTACAATGGGCTTGCAATGGGTTTGCAATGGGCTTGCAATGGGCTTGCAATGGGATTACAAAGGGCTTGCAATGGGTTTGCAATGGGCTTGCAATGGGCTTGCAATGGGCTTACAAAGGGCTTACAAAGGGCTTGCAATGGGTTTGCAATGGGCTTACAAAGGGCTTGCAATGGGTTTGCAATGGGATTACAAAGGGCTTGCGATGGGCTTACAATGGGCTTGCAAAGGGCTTGCAATGGGCTTGCAAAGGGCTTGCAATGGGCTTGCAATGGGCTTACAAAGGGCTTGCAATGGGCTTACAATGGGCTTGCAATGGGCTTACAATGGGCTTACAAAGGGCTTACAAAGGGCTTACAATGGGCTTGCAAAGGGCTTGCAATGGGCTTGAAATGGGCTTGCAAAGGGATTAGAATGGGCTTGCAAAGGGCTTGCAATGGGTTTACAAAGGGCTTGCAATGGGCTTACAAAGGGATTAGAATGGGCTTGCAAAGGGCTTGCAATGGGCTTACAAAGGGCTTGAAATGGGTTTGCAATGGGTTTACAAAGGGATTAGAATGGGCTTCCAAAGGGCTTGCAATGGGCTTACAAAGGGATTACAAAGGGCTTGCAATGGGCTTGAAATGGGCTTGCAATGGGCTTGCAATGGGCTTACAAAGGGATTAGAATGGGCTTGCAAAGGGCTTGCAATGGGCTTACAAAGGGATTACAACGGGGCCGCTGTCCCCCATCCCCAGCACAGACCCCCCCCGTACCTTCCGGCCCCTTGCGCTCCCCGATGGGCTTGGCCATGGACGGGGTCTTGTAGAGGAAGCCGTGGTGGGTGACGGAGGGCAGCGGAACCGAGTAGGGCTTCTCCTCGCTGCCCCCCAGCTCCAGGCGAGGGGGCTCTGTGAAGGGGGGCAGAGCTCGTCATGGGGGGCTGGAGCACCCCAAAATCCCAGCCCCAACTCACCCGGGGCTCCCCGGCCCAGCCCAAGAAGCAGGAACACGAAAGCATCCCATGGCTGCACCAGTTGGGGTGCAAGGAGCAGCTCCAGCCCCCCCCTGGCTGTGGGGATCAGGGCATCCCATATCCATATCCCACATCCCACATCCCTGAGCTGGGATGGGATGCTGTGGGAAGGCGGGGACTGGGTTTTCCCACTGGTGAGGTTCCTCCTGGTCCATCCCAGCTCCTTGTGGTTCCATAGGAGCGGAGCATCGCCCCTTTTGCCTTCCAACAAGAGGCATTCCCCATGTTCCTCCAGGAACCGGGATGCAGGGACACCCCGAAAGCACCCCCAGCTCAGAGCATGGGGCTCCCTGGAGCTCTTGGGACAGGGAAAAGGGGCAGAATCCCAGCCCTACCCACACACAGCTCATCGACCCCAGGAATTCCAGAGCCGGGATGAGCTCAAGGGGTTGGTTTCCAGACCCGTTTTGTGCTGACGCATCCGGAATGCAGGGCAGGGCCGGCCCCAATCCTGGGTGAATTCCAGCTCCTGCGGGCCAGGCTTGGCTGCAGAGGCGGGGAAGGGAGGTGATGGCTGGGGCAAGCGGGAACACCTCCATCCCGGCGCCTGGAATGCTCCCAGGGTGGAAGTTCACCCTGGGTTAGGGTGCGGATGGATCCCATGGGAGCCACAGTGGGTGGAATGGGTGGGAAGGTTTAGGGAATGCTGGAGGTGGGGGACAGAGGGATGTCCACTGGGATGCCCAGGATGGTGCCTTTGTCCTTCTCTGCATCCCATATAGGGCTTTGGACCGGTATCCCTGGCTGGCTTGATAATCCTAAGGTCCTTTCCAACCCTAACTACTCTATGATTCTATGGTGGTGCTCCCCAAAGCCCTTTTTCCCTCTCCTGGGGTACACAGAGCAGCTGGATATCCCCATGCTGGGAAGCTGCTGGGTAGGATAAAGCTCTGGGACCACAGTCCTGTATCCCCAGGGATACATCGGCAGGGTTCTGGAGCCCTGTATCCCCCAGGATGCCCCGGCAGGGCTCCAGAGCCCTGTATCCCCCAGGATGCCCCGGCAGGGTACCAGAGCCCTGTATCCCCCAGGAGGGTACCAGAGCCCTCCATCCCCCAGGATGCCCCAGCAAGTTACCAGCACCCTGTATCCCCCAGGATGCCCCAGCAGGGTACCAGAGCCCTGTATCCCCCAGCAGGGTACCAGAGCCCTGCATCCCCCAGGATGCCCCAGCAAGTTACCAGCACCCTGTATCCCCCAGGATGCCCCAGCAGGGTACCAGAGCCCTGTATCCCCCAGCAGGGTACCAGAGCCCTGCATCCCCCAGGATGCCCCAGCAAGTTACCAGCACCCTGTATCCCCCAGGATGCCCCAGCAGGGTACCAGAGCCCTGTATCCCCCAGCAGGGTACCAGAGCCCTGCATCCCCCAGGATGCCCCAGCAAGTTACCAGCACCCTGTATCCCCCAGGATGCCCCAGCAGGGTACCAGAGCCCTGTATCCCCCAGCAGGGTACCAGAGCCCTGTATCCCCCAGGATGCCCCAGCAAGGTACCAGCACCCTGTATCCCCCAGCAGGGTACCATCGCCCTGTATCCCCCAGGATGCCCCAGCAGGGTACCAGCGCCCTGTATCCCCCAGCAGGGTACCAGACCCCTGTATCCCCCAGCAGGGTACCATCGCCCTGTATCCCCCAGCAGGGTACCAGCACCCAGGATCCCCCAGCAGGGTACCATCGCCCTGTATCCCCCAGGCGGGTACCAGAGCCCTGTATCCCCCTGTATCCCCCAGCAGGGTACCAGCGCCCTGTATCCCCCAGCAGGGTACCATCGCCCTGTATCCCCCAGCAGGGTACCATCGCCCTGTATCCCCCAGCAGGAAAATCAGCCCTGTATCCCCCAGCAGGGTACCATCACCCTGTATCCCCCAGCAGGGTACCATCACCCTGTATCCCCCAGCAGGGTACCAGTGCCCTGTATCCCCCAGCAGGGTACCATCGCCCTGTATCCCCCAGCAGGGTACCAGCGCCCTGTATCCCCTGTATCCCCCGGCCGCATTCCCGGTGGGATCCCCTGAGCCGCCGGGCTCAATCCCTTACCTGAGGACCTGTTGTGCAGCAGGAACTCCATCTGCAGGCGCTGCCCGCTGCGCTGGGCCAGGGCCAGGGCCGTGGGGCACTGGGGGTCCCCGGTGGCGCAGGACGCGGCGGCCCCGCAGAACAGCAGCGCCTGCGTCTCCGCCAGGTCCGCGGTGGTGACGGCCGCGCAGAGCGCCTGGGGAGCACCGGGAACAGCGGGATGGGGCCCGGGCGGAGCGGGACAAAGGAGGGGAGGGACGGGACGGGACGGGAGGGGAGGGAGGGAGCGGGGGAGCCGCTGAAGTCACGGGGCGGGAGCGGGGCAGGAAAGCAAACAAAGGCACATGGGAGAGCCTGCCCTGCGGGGAGGAGGAGGGACACGGGGGGGGAGCGGGGATGGAGCTCCCTGGGATGGGATGGGATGGGATGGGATGGGATGGGATGGGATGGGATGGGATGGGATGGGATGGGGTTTATCTGGGATGGCATTCCCTGTGCTTCGATGGCATTCCCTGTGCTGCGATGGCATTCCTTGTGCTGGGACAGCATTCGCTGGGCTGGGCTGGGATTATCTGGGGTGGCATTCCCTGTGCTGGGATGGTGTTCCCTGTGCTGCAATGGTATTCCTTGTGCTGAGATGGCATTCCCTGTGCTGGGATGGCGATCCCTGTGCTGGGACAGCATTCCCCGCCAGGGTGGTATTCCTTGTGCCGGGACGGTGTTCCCTGTGCTGGGATGGCATTTCCTGTGCTGCAATCCTATTCCTTGTGCTGGGATGGGATTATCTGGGATGGCATTCCCTGTGCTGGGATGGAGTTCCCTGTGCTGGGATGGGGTTATCTGGGATGGCATTCCCTGTGCTGCGATGGTATTCCCTGTGCCGGGATGGCATTCCCTGTGCTGGGATGGTGTTCCCTGTGCTGGGATGGCATTCCCTGTGCTGGGATCATATTCCCTGTGCCAGGATGGCATTCTCTGTGCTGGGATGGTATTCCCTGTGCTGGGATCATATTCCCTGTGCTGCAATGGCATTCCTTGTGCTAGGACGGCATTCCCTGTGCCAGGACAGCATTCCCTGTGCCAGGACATCATTCCTTGTGCCAATGGGGCGAAGTGGAGTGAAGCCCCAACCCAGCACCATGCCCATGGCTGGGAATGGGAACGGGTGGATGGAAGTGAATTGGATGCTGGTTGCTGTAGGAAGATGCTGGAATCACAGCGTCCCCCTCAACACCAACCCCATTCCAGCCCAGTGCTGGACCCCAGTGCCATTTCCAAGCTGGGAAGAGGTGAAACCCGGCTGTGGAATGGGGAATCCCATCCCAGACTGGGCTTTCCAGCCTGGAAATGGGGCGGGGTGTGCCCCATCGGAGATGTCTCCCTGCTCCCACATCCAGCTCATCCCTCCTGGTGAACCCAGGGTACCCAGTGGGGACACAGGGTGTGCAATGGGGGTGATGTGATACAGACAGGGATACGGGCAGGGATAAGGGCAGGGATAAGGACAGGGATGCAGGCAGGAATAAAGGCAGAAATAAGGGCATGGATAGCGACAGGGATAAAGGCAGGGATACAAGCACGGACGCAGACAAGGATAAGGCCAGAGATACAGGCAGGGATACAGACAGGGATACAGGCAGAGACACAGGCAAGGACACAGACAGGAATAAAGGCAGGGATACAGGCAGGGATACAGACAGGGATAAAGGCAGGGATAAAGGCAGGGATACAGACAGGGATACAACAAGGACACAACAAAACAAACACAAACACAAAAACAAACAACACAAACAACAAAAACACAACACAACAGGGATACAAACAGGGATACAGACATGATACAGACAGGGATACAGACAGGGATACAGGCAGGGATACAGACATGATACAGACAGGGATACAGGCAGGGATACAGGCAAGGATACAGACAGGGATACAGGCAGGGATACAGGCAGGGATACAGACAGGATACAGGCAGGGATACAGACAGGGATACAGGCAGGGATACAGGCAGGGATACAGACAGGGATAAAGGCAGGGATACAAACAGGGATACAGACATGATACAGACAGGGATACAGGCAGGGATACAGGCAGGGATACAGGCAGGGATACAGACATGGATACAGGCAGGGATACAGGCAGGGATACAGGCAGGGATACAGGCAGGGAAAAGGCAGGGACAGGGATACAGACAGGGATACAGGCAGGGATAAAGGCAGGGATACAAACAGGGATAAAGGCAGGGATACAAACAGGGATACAGACAGGATACGGCAGGATACAGACAGGGATACAGACAGGGATACAGGCAGGGATACAGACATGATACAGACATGGACACAAGCAGGGATACAGGCAGGGATACAGACAGGGATACAGACAGGGATACAGACACGATACAGACAGGGATACATTATTCC
>NW_026900907.1:0-24684 GCF_033783945.1 Neopsephotus bourkii | reverse complement strand
AAAAGGGAAAGGTGCCAAGGTACCTTAAGATACATTTTGTGATGTAAGGCGGCAAGATGAAAAAAAAGGCCCATCATAGCCCAACACCTACAGTGAGTAGGGTATGATCATTCACAGTAAGATTCAGAAATTATTCAGATGCATGGTACTGACCATCACAACCATGCAAGCAAAGTAAAATACTAGCGCAAGAAAACACAGTATTTGCTCCAGAAGGTTTTTAGGTAGGAAGTACTTAAAAAGAAAAAGCTGCACCCCAAAATATAGAAGGCAAGTTTTAAAGAAGAGTACAAAACCAGAAAGTTCAAGACAAGACAAAACTTATCTACTCCCAAAGTAAACTTCAGTCTTAGGCCATTAGTATATCTAAATACTATGACAAAATGATCACAGTGCACAAATTGTTCTATTGCACATTTAATAAGAATGGTTAAACGTAAGCATATATTAATAAAAGTCATCATTTTGGAGCTTCAAAGAACTCAGTTTTAAAACCAGATGCCTCCTATACTCAACACCCACAAAAGAAACATATTTAACACTACTGAATAGCCTGCTCTTCCCAACAGAAAAAAATCTCAGTGCTTATATTAATTGGCACTGATGGTCAATTTTTTGTTTGAGTACTATCCCTTTTCTATTTTTGTTTAGATGAGCTTCAGTCATGAGATAACAAACCTACTACTATCTAGTATATCAATAAGTCTAGATGAGCTTCATTTCCCACCCTTATATAGATGGCACCATCTAATGGCCATGCTATGATCTAATATTCATCCTAATCAAAGACAGCAGAGCTGAATGAGACATGCATCTGGTACAGAGACAGAAGCTTTCTGTAAGTGTGACGTTTATACATCTTCAAATAAAAGAGACTTCAAATGACAAATGCCCCACTGCATCACACACCATCAGTTGACATAGCCTAATATTTTACCGCCTTTTTCTACTGTTGTTAGGTCCAGCCACTTCCTACAGACTTTCCCTGATACAGAACAATTGGGAGTGTTGGAAGAATATGGGACAGTGTAACTCTGCTTAACCATCTCAGTGTCTGTGTGTGGACCTATTGGCTGCTAGCTTGTCTAATCATTCCTGCAATCTGAGAATCATCTGCCTCTCCTACCTTCTAGGGCAGGAAATACTAGAAGTTCATTACTCACTGCATGAAATGCTTTTTTCCATAAACTTAAACCGATCTTCTACTCAATCTAGTGTTCCCTTGTTCTTTCACTGTAGGGTGTGATACATGACAGTCCAGCATTTGGTTTACTCACTATCTGTAGCCAGAGTTTTCTGTGAGCATGTGAATTTAACAAGTCTCCTTTTAGCATGTTTTATCTCCTCTTTATGGACATAAATGTTTTCTGCTTCCCATTTTTTTAAATCTTATTTCTATTTTTCTATCCTATCCCCGCCTAGAACATTTTCTTGCTTGCATCTATTCTGCAGGAGGAAGGCAAGAAAGGGACACAAAGGGAAGACACTTCATTCTGCTTTTGTATGTACTTTGCCATAATTCTGAGAAACTGAAGGCCAGCTCTGTCATCAAGTCACTCAGATGCAGGCAGATCTTACCTATACCATTTGTACAAGATCTGTCCCTTAGTTCAAATCTCACTGATTAATAGACCTTAATGAAATAGATAATTTAAGTGCAGTGTCCTTTTAAGTTTCACACTTACCCTTGAAGGTCTTCCACTGTAGCTAGTTTATTCACCTCATTCTAAGAGAACTGGTAAGCTCACAGATGAAGGAAGGAAGGCAAAAAGATTAAAGTGCAAACGTGAGCTGCACAAAATATGCTATCTGCAGACTTGAAATAATTTTACTTCCATTCAAGTGGAAAGTTTCTCTACTTTGCCAGCACTGTCACGGTGACGAAAGCTGGTGTGTTCACAGCAGGCATTCAGAACGAAGCAAGGTTTAACAGCACGTGCTGTAGGACTGAAACAGTCATTGACAGACCCCTTTGATGATTGCTTAGAATATTTTAAAACAACTTGAGTGGGAGCTGCTACTTTCCCAGAAGTCCATCAACAGCAAGTTTTGTACAAAACCGGCTGTTAAGAAATTTCTGAAGAACTACAGCTGAGTGTGCAAGTCCATAAAAAGATGAGAAAAAGAGCAAGTCTAAAAACTAACTTTTATTTTAAACATTTAGGAGTGCACTGTATAGGATCTGCTGCAAGACAGATGAAATTTACACAAGTTACTTCCATTTACAGTTTAACATAGTAGGTCTTCTCTTCATAACGCAATGTTTACGCTTCACAACTTTTAGTTTCTGTTCTGGAATATTAATCAAGTTTTTTTGGGAGGCCCCCTCTTGAGTGATGGTGGAAATTGTACCTTTCTTTGTAGGTGGCTCTTCTTCCACAGTAGGCCTATTTTCAAAGCAGCATTTTCTTCCCACTCCCAATACAGTATCTTCACAATCCTTGAACTGACTGCTTTCAATCACCTGGTTATAGTTCTTTTCTGCCATTCTTTTAAGGCTAGTTACAGCATTGTCCTGTGTTAACATAAGATCAATTACTTTTAAGTTTTACAAAGTGAGCACTTAAAAAGCTTATTAATCTTTTATAACCAAGTATTTTTACAAAATTATCTAATATGTTTAGGGGTTGTAAGAGGAACAAATCAGTTATAGATCAGTTACTTAAATCAAAAGCAGGTGGCTTTCAGATACAGGGCAAAGCATTGCGCTTGTCTGAAGTACAGAAGCATAACAAGAAACTAGTAAACTACAAAATGCAAGACTTGCATGTAAGAGGAGTTTGCTTCCCATCTAAAGCAGTGTCCAGTGTCAAAAGAGTTGAATTCCTAATTTGTACAAACAGCAAATAGTCAGCTCTGTAAATTCATCACTTCCTTGTCATACTTGGAAGTAACTTAAAAGCCCAGTTAGACTGCATGTTTGATTAAGAATGAAGTTTTACTCTCAAGATGAGAGAAGTAACAAGCCGTGCTGGTTGCCAAGGCCCAATTATTCATCTTAAAGTACTTCCATGAAAAAAAAAAAACCAGGGAAATCTAGTCAGGCTGAGGTTTGTGGTCGTTTTAGGTTTCGCACCACACACTCTCTAGAAACACTGGACAGATTAGAGTCATCAAAACTCACACTCAGAACATTCACACTTTTGAATAGCTGAGTTGCTGTGGGACAATAAAGGGAGCAGAAGATTAAGTATATCAAAGCCTTAAGTATATAGTGGAAGAGAGAAATAGGTCAGAGCCCCAGCTAAGTTTAATTTGAAGGGTTCTCAGAACTACTTCAGGTTACTGGACATCCTGCTCAAAAAAAAACAAACCAAAACCAAAAAACAAACCAACCCTAAATGCAGATTTTGATGTTTTGTTGTGTTTTGTTTTTTTTTTAAACCAGTACACATTTATCCAAGCTAGTCTTGATATTCAGCAGGTGGTAGTAGACTAGGCAGTTGTAAGCTTTATTAATCACATCAAAAGCAGAGATATCCTGGCCAACCACTCCCAGGTAAAACTCTGTTCAATATATTCATATGCCTTCCCTTTAAAAGGGTGTGTGCATGCTGGAGGTGGTGGTGGGAGAAACACTGATTTTTCTTTACTAATTTATGCAATTGCTACCCTTCTCACATTATTAACTTTTTGACTTAAATAAAGTTTGACTTTCTACTGCAACAAAACCTCCTTTTCTTCCTCTTCCAGTCAGGCAAAAGTAAGGACAGTGACATAATCCCTCTATTCCTACTGTTTAAGTCCTCCCACTTTGAGTTTAGTTTCCCCACCCCCACCCCCTTTTCCTTAGAGTGCCTTTTCAAAGTCTCATCTCCAGTTGCCCAGTAACTCCAGATCACTGCTTCTGAAAGTTCCATTTCTCCACACCCCCCATCCCCGCACACATTTTGCTGTAACTTTCCTTTCAATGCCAACTCACCTGCTACCATTCAAGCAAGCATCAATTCCTTACAGAAAAATTCAATTTTCTGAAATGGTTAAGCCAGTATTAAGATAGATTTAGATCTTTGTATAAGGAAAATTGAGACGCCCAAGACTTACATAGTCTTTTATGGTTTCTTCAAAAAGGGATATCAAATCTTGTAGTCTCATAATAGCATCATCTTTTTGCTCCGCAGTGTCCATTAGTACTTCAGTCCTTTCATTCTGTGTATTCATTTTCTTGGAAATGAAAGAACAGTAATTCAGTCAGTGTTAAATCATTCAACTACTTGGAAGCAATATCAGTTGTAATGGAATTTTAAGCTATTGGAATACTGTATTAAACCACATCATTTTGCACAAGTTTTTCTCCTTCAGAAAGCTACCTCAGCTGCTTCTTTAAGCTGCTCAGATGACTCAGCTAATTTTATCATCTGTGTTTGAATGTCTGTAACAAGAAAAGTCTGTATCAAATAAGCAGTCAATATGTAGTTTACTTATTAGTCTATTTTTTCCAGGTCTTCTGGTAACTCAGTAGCTTTTGAATAGATTATTTCCATGTTGACATATAAGACATTTCAGAAGTTGCTTAGTTGTTTGTTTGTTTGTTTTTTAACAGAATTGAGCCTTGCAACCCATATAAAATACAGATCATGCCAAGAGACTTCTGGTGAAATTGTATTAAAAGGTATTGTTACTTTTTCCTCTATGAACATTCCACAGGGTACCTGGAAACACTGCGTCAGCAAAATGTAAAGTGCTGGGACTACAACATCATGAAATCAAGATTCAATTTCATGTTTTACCCCACAGTTCAGAAGCCTGCAATTGATAAAATTAAGTAGTCTTAAAAATGGAATAACCAAGACCTGTGAAATTGTTCAACCTCAACATACATAAAACAATTGTTTACCACCTTGATACATATGATTTGGTTCCAAAATCCTGCTTAACTGGATCATTTGCTCTACTTCGAATCATAGAATAGTTAGGGTTGGAAAGGACCTTAGGATCATCTAGTTCCAACCCCCCTGCCATGGGCAGGGACACCCCACATTAAACCGTGTCACCCAAGGCTCCGTCCAACCTGGCCTTGAACACCACCAGGGATGGAGCATAGTCAGTAGTCAGTCCTTTCTTGGTTTTGCCTTTCACACAGATACACCGGCTCACCCTTGCTTTTCTTTGCCAGCTCTCCTTCAGCTTTGATTAGTTCCTTGCTTTTCATTGCCAGCTCTTTTTTGGTCTTAGTTAGCTCAGTGGTAGTTTTTTCCAGTTCTTTCTCAAGCCAAGCTATAGCTTTCTGTTGTTCCTCTAGGTTCCCAATGTACTTGTGTGCTTCTTCTGCTTGCTTTTTGATATCCGCAACATCATCCTGCAGGGAAGCAACAACGCCCTCAAGATCAGTGTAGGTACCAGGCCCCATGCTATGGTTTTCATCCTGAAAGATAATTTATATCCATTTAGAAATGGCAAATAATTACCCAGTAGTCGTTATTTCTACAGAAAAATGGGAAGACCATTATGAATTCAAACATACAAGTACAGCTAATTCTCGCTTCAAAACCATCTTGGGTTTTCAGCTGTTTTGATTGCAAGTTTTTGTCTACCTTTACACACAGCTCTCCAGTATCAAGTCATAGTTATTCTTCTTTTTTTAAAACATCTAATGACCCATAACATTCCCTTTCACATCACCACAAAAACATCCCCTCCAAACTTAGTGTAAGAGCAGGTATTTTTTTTACCCAAGGAGAACATTGACTAAATACAGCAAGAGAACAGAGAATGCAGAAAACCCCAAAGATGCCTAAAAGCACACCCACCCAAGGCTCAACAACTGCTATTAAATTGGATAAATACATCTTGCTGAGAATACAGTTACACAGCACATAATCTTCAAAACCACTCTTCTAATCCCCAAAACATAATGGCCATAATGGATAGTTAGTAGAAGAGATGTTGGGGCACAGGTTAGGGGGTGTACAAAGGTAAAAGTACCAGAGGTTCAGCTTGCTCACTGCCAGGCCTGTCTTTATATCCTTCATCTGTGTTTTCAATATAATCATTTACAAGTTCCTTGAAGATTTCCAGACGTCTTTCAGTATCCTCTTCAAGCCGTTCTCGTTCCTGAGAAAGGCACTCTCTGTATAGTAGGAAAAATATAGTCAGATAAAAGCTAGCCAGTATGAGATGCTAAGAAGTTATTAGTACAGCTGCTTAGAAACAAAGTTGTTTATTTTAGCACAATAGAATGATACACAAAACAGTTTCAATAAGGAAAGTTTCCCACAAGTGACATTTTTCCCCTTTCCTCAACCATTACAACACTTAACTGGCAAAAGTTCTTTTACTAGCTCATTCATACAACAGGAGGATTCATCAGTAGATTGAACTATCAGCAATTTATAAGTTCACACAGAGTAGGCATCAGCAAACAACACGCTTATTACAAGAATTCTGGAAGTTGTCTTAAAAACACAGGCTTAAGCGCCAAAGGATTCAGTTCTTGTTTTCCAGATCCTCATTTGGGGGCAATAATAATGAAAACTCCACAAAACCCTCAAGTCCCCTGTTCCCTCACCCTTGTCTTCCCTAGAATTGACCAAAATTGCTGTTCCTTACAGAACAGTTTTCAGATTTTTCCTGTACATAGAACACAAAGGAACAGTCTTCTCTATTGCTAGGAAACAGGTAATACTACTTGCTGTGCATGGTTATTGCATGGGTTACCAAAAAGAGAGAAATAGAAATCCGCAACTCTTACTTCTCAGTCTGTACAGTTTTCCCACAGTAGGCACTAAGTCATGAGTAATCCCACTTTTAGATCTGAAGACCATATTCAAGTAGAATGGTGATCAGAAAAAAAAAAACACCAAAAAACCATGAGGTGGGAAAATGAGAACACCGCTTTGCTTCAAGACTCCATTCTATACTAATTCTTAAAGAAGCCTTAGCACATACCATATAGTCTTCTTTTCCCATACAAACTTGATTTGCTTCATGTTGCTGCAATGCTTCTTCTCTTGACATGTGCTGTTTCTCATCATCTTCAATCACATCTTCTATGCTCCTATCCCATAGCATAGTAGTTCTTTTCCTTGGGACTGGCATTTTAGTGTCAAGTAGTGATGATTCTTTTGCTGATTTATGGCCAAATGACTGAACTTGAGGAAGAACAGATGCATCCAGAACAAAGACCTACCCAGAAAATAAAGAACAAAGCCACCAGTAATTTATTAAACCTTTACTGGCACTTTCCTATAGGCCTCCCGAGACTATCCTCTGTTCAGAGTCACTACTTAGACCAGTTCCCAGCTAGGGTACCAAAAAGTCACTTTATAATCTTAACCTTTCTTTTGATCCTAGGAACACCAAGTTTCACAAGCTGAACAACCTACAAGAGGGTTGCCAACCCACACACCAACATATTTATTTTTCCTATACTTGGGGTTTCTAGTTGCATTACATAAATGTCATCCTACAAATTCTATTTTTTAAATAGCTGTATCACCCCTACAGTCTGCTCCTTCTGACATTGTACTTAACCTGCTTAGACAAGCCCACATGCCAAAGGCCTGGACCTCCCTCAACCTGCTCACTGAAACCTCTATGGACACAAAGATGACCTTTCAAACTCTGGTGCTCAACCTATTTTATCAATATTTCAGGTGAGCAATATTCAAATTAAGATGGCAGGAGGACATGGGGAGCTAGAATTGCTCCTAAGAGGGAGCATATCATGACCACAGAAAAAAAGTCTACCTAGCTCTCAGGGAATTTCTTCCCAATACAGCAAGTGTCTTGTTAGGCTGGACATTTTGTAGGAATTACAGATTTTCAGCAAAGTAGTAAAGCCTGACTAGGAGTAATTAGAAAATATGATTGCAATGAGACAAAAATCCAGCAACTAAGTTTATTCTTACAAGTGAGAATACCTGCCCTTTAAATGCAAATCAGAAGTACTGATCACAAGATGAAGTACTACACACTTACTTTTTGTGCAGTGGCTGAGAACTTTAGCACATTGAGTGTTTCATCATATGCTGACGCACACTGGCTTATATTTACTATCATACAGATCTTCCTCTTTCCACTGAAGAATCCTTGAAAGCAGTGAGTTAACTTGCTTTCCCGAAAGGGTATGTGCTGCTGTAACCTTCGAAGACAAAAGAACAGATGACCAGAAAGTTAATAATTTCCAGTTAGTGTCAGAGCTATGCAGTGTAACCCAAACACTTCAGTATTTATAAAAGTAGTCTTTAAATCAATTAAGGTTATTTTGGACTAGATACAGCTATTTGTGAAAAGATTGTGCGGCTGATGTGAACTGCTGCTTTAGCCATTGTCTCAGATCAGCTATAGCAATACATTTGGAGGGAACACTGAAACCAACAGCATGCTGAACATATAGCATAAGGTAGGTCACATGACCTCATGCTACCTCAAGCTATAGTCCACCTCTTTTCCTTTCCACGCTCATGGAAAGCATATACTTAGTTCTAGGCATGCAGTATCCAACACTACCAGAGACCTCTTACTCAGTATCCTGTCTCTGAAAACAGACAATTGCAAGAAAACAGGTATACATCAAGCACATGGAGATACTCTTCAGAACTTTTCCTAATCCCCAGCAGTTCAACATTTCCAAAAATCAAAAGCTGTGACCCTGAACATAACAGCTGGTGATGGAGTTTTTTTATGGTAAGAATTTTTATGAGAATTCCTAATAAATGACTAAAGACACTTGCCACCGAATAAGTTGCCTGCATTTTGGACACACAACAGCTATTTACAGTTATGTGAACCGCAATGTAGAACTCAAGATAGTGACACTCCTGCCAGAATACATGTACAGCTCATAAGTAGCTTTGCTGCAGGACTGAAACAAAACTCCTTTAAGAAAGTTACTGCTTCCAATCCAGCTTGCAAAGGGGCACATATTAACATTTTAAGAGATCATGCTTTAGAGTATTTCTTCTATATTATTAAAATTCAAAGTTAAGATCAAAAAACCACATTCTAAATAGACTAACAGCTTGCAAGCAGCTGCCAATAGAAGCACATAGAAAATAGAGTTAGCTCTAAGGAATAATAGAAGGCTGAAAATCTGACTCTAACACAAGTTTAAAAAACTCTTTTGCAAAGTTTGTTGCATCAGCCAAGCTCAGAAGCAACTTAATTTGATAAAATCCATAACAGCATACCTAAAGGATGTCAGAATTTGAATGATATAAGGAACAAAACAAAGCAAGTTTAACAATAGCTTTCCCAGATCAACACAACTTTACAATATAGACTTTACAAGTCTACATATCTTTTCCACCAAAACCTTAGTGAGAGCATTGCCTATTTTAAACAATAGCTTTAAAACGTTCTAGGCAATATTTAAAATCCACAACTAGTCCGCAATTCGTAAGAGGACTTACTTTGACTGTTGACAGTTCTTGAGTGAGTTAATACACTTGCCTAGAATCAGGAGGGAGGTGTTTATATTTCTACTCTCTTTCAATCTATCCCCTTCATTACGGGTCTTGGTACATCTTTCTGAACCACCAAGATCACACAAGGACAATCTGAAAGCAGATAAAGAAATCCACTTTATTCACCTTTGAGCATGAAGAAATTACATGCTTTTAAAAACACTTTCCTTAGATAAAGAATTTCTTGCTGCTTCCCTAAACAAATTTCACACTACTGCCTGCCAAACTCTTCCCCAACAGGTTTCCCCTTCCCCCCCCAATTCCTTCTGAGGACTTACATGAGTTCAGGAGTACAGCAGGCTAACTGAACCCTGTGTTGAATAGAGGGTACAAGATACAAAACAGCATTACCACCTGATGGCTTGAGGTAGAGGACTAAGTACCATATGAATTTAGAAAGTGGGGAAAACTATACGTGCATGAGGCTCTACCAGAGAGTTCTGGGTGCACAGTGCAGTACCAGCACATCAACATGTAAGATAACTGACAACATCATAAAAGAGGGAGACTCAGCTCTGAACTTACTCATTGACTCGAATCACTTGCGGTGCTCCTGAATCTTCAATTTTCAATACTTTAACTGTGAATATGCTGTGACTGAAAGAAATTTAAATCAGTAGAGAAGTGAAAATATTTTCAGCCTCCACCACATCTGTTTAAAACACTGTTGAATCTGCCAACATATCTATGCATATACCCCATCAGATACAAACTTTTGAAGAGATACTTATGTAGCACTTATTTTCCTTTCTTTCTCAGACATTTAGACAGAGTAAAAGCCAAGTGCTTTTGCCTGAAGGAGACTATTTGATAGAACACTGTTAGGTTTAGTACATGTTCATCTTATTGAAGGATTGAATCCTTCTGGCTCAAAGCACTGCTAAAGGATGCCAAACCCTAAACAGAGATATCCAGACCTTCTTCCTAAGCCTAGATATCCAGACCTTCTTAAAGCTTCTTCCCTAGACCTTCAAGCCATATTTTTGCTGCATGCTCCATCCCACACACCATCCTATGCCCAGTGTTATTCAATGTTTCTCACCTCCTGCTGGAGTTAGCATTTAGTTTCGTGCTTGCAATACTCTGCTGTTTCAACCCAGTTTTAGAAGTCGAAAAGCTTCTTTAGAATCAGAAATCTGTACCCACTGCAGACCTTTAGGAAGAACAAACATGATAAATTTGTAAATATCAACAAAAAGTAAGAAGGGCTTCAGAGATAACATATGCACACCAGGAGTAATACTATTTGGCAATTTGCAATGTATTCCAATCACCTTTTACATACGAACATCCCTTGATGTCTTGAGCAAGGCGTAGCGTCCTTCTTTTCTTGTCATTTGATATAGGAATCAGGAGATCATAAAAACATTCATTGTAAATCTCAAAAAATGAAACCCAAACAGAAAACTTCACATCATTTTTCACACTTGGGCTAGACTGTTCTGAGTCTTTTAAGAGCTGTTCCAAATCTGGCAAGAACAAAGTATTACAAGTCAGTATAGGCCTAGGAAAGTGAATGTCATTTTAAAAAATTAGTAAGTGAAAACTGAGCCTTCTAGAACACGTGTCGTGGACAAAAACAACTGAGATCCCCTCCCCCTTTATTAAGCATCACATGTTTACCCTACATAATTGCCAGAGACACTCTACCACTTCCTTTTCCACTTGCAAATTCTTTCAAACACACACAGCTTGGCTGGAATTATTCAAGTCTCTCCAGTATCTTTAGAAGATTGAATTAAATCAACAAGTACAATTCATTCTGACTTTTTAAAGCAAACATGGGTAGTTTTTAAGTGCAAGAATTAGATTACATGCAGTTACTCTAAAAGCCTGTCAGGACACCATTAGGGCCCACAGAATAAGTAGTACTGTTTTCTTGCTTACTACCCAATTCACAGGCATATAAAAATGTCAAGTCGTCATTTTGTTATTAACATAGGCCATAAGTCAGTTATTGACCTGAAGAAAACTTCTTTGTGAGCTTCAATTACAATTCCTTAATATTAAACATACCCTTAGAATCAGCCGGTGCTTTCTTGGTGGTGCTATTTCGATGGTCTACCTATAAAAGAGAACAGACTTGAAGAGGCATTGTTGACTACACCACCAGGTACTCCTGTAGTAGCTCTATTGTCCTACTAGATAAGAATGCAGCACAGCTGTAATATGCCAGTACAAAGACTCTGCCTACATATTATGCCTAGTGCACCAGTAGACTCCTGTTAAAAGGATTGTTCTTACTTTAATACTCATTCCTGACACCTCCGTTATGTAGGGCCTTACCACAGCATACAGCACTTCAGCTTGCTGAACCAGAAGAAAATGAGCCAGAGAAAGAGAGAAGTGAGAGCCCGCACAGAAACAGGGTTATTTAAACAGGATGATTTGCAGGAGTCCAGTTGCAGTTTACACATTACTCTTATCACAGCAAATGTAGAGTCCTGATTTTTTTTTATTATTGGCATTTTGCTAATCCAGAATTCCTTATCTTGCAGTTTATTAGGTCAGCTCTCAGAAACAGGTAAGTGTAGAACATATATTCACTTAAGAAGTTAAGTGAGCAATTTACTGCTTTGTGATTCAACTGTGAAAGGTTTCTACAGCCTGTAATAAAGTCTAGGTCTTAGGAAGAGAACAAAAATCTTCTGTGCTGTTCAGTAAAAGAAAACCACAAGTCTAGAAAAGATCAAAGAACAAATCAGAGCTTATGAGGTTCATACACATGTACTCCATTCCCAGTTTTAGTTTTGGTTGAATGATTTTTGTTTAGAAACAGAACTGCCTAAGAGAGAGGGAAACAGGTGTGGTTTAAGTCAGTTTGGTTTTGTTTGTGTGTTAGGTTTTTTTTTGGTTGGTTTGTTTGGGTTTTTAATGTTTTGTCAAGGTTACATTTTACTTAAAGCTGGAATTCTATAAAGATATTCCTGAAATAGTTAAATAGTTAGGTAATCAAAACTTTTAGGTTTGAGCTTTATACATTAAAAATACCCATAAAAATCTGCCTCTTAATATAGATACAAACTTTGCCACTGGAGAAGTCCAGTTAACTAAGATTAAAAAAAAAAAAGTCACATACATTCCAAGACACAACAGCCAGAATACTTCATTATAACCCGGCATACCACTAGGGAGATAAATTAAGCATTTTCAGTAAAGATAAAAAAAAAACAACCCACAATAATCCCTTCCTAGTTCAAATTGCCAGCATACACTCAGGTTTCTTATTCCATTCATTTCAGAATTAAAAACATCAAGAAAAAGGGTATCCTTACATAAAATACAAATCCCCTATAACTGTAATGAAACTAAACAGCTTCAGGATTCCAGGCAGCTCATGAAACTGAGGTGTATTTCTGGACTATTCAACAGTGATCTGTTTAAGAAGGAAGCCCAGCAGAAACCCATTTTAATTCAAATCTTTAGAAGTCCACTGGCTTTATAGCTCTGCTGTTAAAAAAAAAAAAAAAGAAAAAAATTAAATAAAAATTGCTTCTTTTGAGGATACTTGCCAAACAAAGAGGGGAACAACCTCAAAATCATTAATTTCAGTCAAGTACCCTGAAAGACAGTAATTCTTTAAAGGAGCAGACCTAGCAGCATCTCCACAGATGGGGATACTATTAGTGTACAGTCCTTTTTAAGCACCAGCAACCCTAGAGGATAAATTGTCAGGTGCCCAAGCTACAGGAAAACACACCCTTAAGTTTACATCCTACCAAGTATTCAGCTACAAGACAGAAACCCACAGGAAAACAGGGTTCATCAGCTCTACTGCCCACTTTACTGCGCATCCGAATGGCTGGCTGACAGCAAATAGATATGTCCATGTTTAAATACAATGTCTTTCTTTTGAGAAATGAACAGGGTAACACTGAGCTATCCAAAGATGTGCATACTCTTCAGTATAGGAAGAAGTGATTCTTTACCTCTTTTGTTAGGCGAAGTATCGGATTTTTAATAGCAATTTCTTCTCTCACTTGGTCTTCAGTCAGCTTTATATAATCTCTACAACCATGGGGTTTGAGATCCATTGCTGTGTGTAACTTTCCTCGAATGCTTTTAAACAACATATCCATAGTCCTTGGCAGAATACCGACATCATCTTCTGTCCCTGAAGGCAACATACAAAAGAAAGACCCTAATTATTACTGGGACCAAGATAAACAGATAAATGAAGACAAAAATAAGAAATCTTAATCTCAAGGGATACATGAGGAATTTGGAGGCCACTTACAGCATCAAGCAGTAGGGTTTTGGTTGTTCGTTTGTTTTCTCAATAGAACAGAAACATCATGAATGTTTTTGAAAGTATTCGGCTTTCAGCAACTGCTTACGCTCTATACTTCTGACAGTAAGGGGTAAAACATACAACAAAAAACTGCTGGGGTATTCTCATAAGCTTAGCCTTAAAGGAAAAAAAACAACCCAAACAAAAATACTACAACCAGACACTTAGAGAACTCAGTTTTTGAAATCACATTTCATAGGCTGTCTTCACTCACTCTCTCAAGGAAGTAATCCTGAAATACAAGTCATTACTGATCTCTCAGCTGTTGCCCTGTACTAATTCCACAGACCCGACAAAAGAAGTACTAGAAACCCTGTGGAAAGACACAGGCCTTTCCCTACCCCAGACCCTTTTCTCAGAGCATACTACTTTTGCTCCTGAAAGGCAAAAAGGAGTCAAATAAAAGATTTTGTGCACATTGGATTTTTCTGAATCCAGATGCAAGTTTAAGAAGGGTTCACTTAACTGATTTCTAAACCAGAGAGAATGTGATAGACTAGAAGAGAAACTACTGCTCTGTCTCAGACTCCGACAGCATTATCTTCCAGCCTCTGATAGTTTCTGCTACTCTTGAGACAGATGGGCTTCTAAGAGTTACAGCACTAGCTGCGCCACATAAATCAGAACTGATGTAAAATCTAGGTAGCACTTAAAAACCAAGCCAAGAACTAAATAACATAGGAAATTAAAGTACTGTTGCCTTATGTTTATTTCTCATCATTGTCTCTCTTCTCTAATCACTTCTTGTTTATTGTGATGTCATTTGTTAGTCAACTTAACATGAAGAAAGTAACACTCACTGGCAAACAATAGAGTCTTAAAAAAAGACACAAAAACCCAAACACTAGTCTAGTGTAGAGTAACTTACATACCTTTCATATCCTGGTACACAGAAGCTATGTTTTCCTAACTCCCTCTCCTCCCTGACACTCTAGATCCTTCAAGGGGAAAAGAAAACTCAAACAACTGGTTGAAATTATTCTAACCTTACAAATCACTATATGCTCACTTTAACTCTGGAAGGGACTCCATCTGTTGGCAGCTTAGTGATATTTGTAATGGAATGGGGCTTGCAAAGACTATTTATTAATATTCAATATAAGCCAGTGTCTAGGACCTACACTTTAAATAAAGTAAAAAGCTATAATATTTCTGCTAGAAGCAATGAGCACTCAAGAAAGAAATTTCATTCAAGGAGAACTCATATCTGCTTATACCTCGGAATGTGTAGGTTTTCCCAGCATTTGTAACACCATATGTAAAAATAAGGCGATTATATCCATCTAAGAAATCCTGCACAGGTTGCCTCATGGCACCTTCAAAGACTTCTTCTTGAGTTGTTTCAGGTCCAAACACCTGAGCATAAACAAAATAAAGACATCTCCTGGTAAAGCAATCATTAGGGGCTTCTGAAGAACCTTTTAAATACTATATATCTGTAAACTTAAAGACTATTGACAGTTTAAAAATCTAGTTTGCTTAGTACTAAATAATTTGAACCAAGTTTTTCCGTGAATAAATTAAAAACATTTAAAGACAATTTACTTACTCTTGAAAAAGTGAACTTCTGTATCATCTGTCCAGCATTCTTTTCACTTAGTCGACTCAAAGAGTTTTAGGGGGCCTTCAGGATGACGCTTCTTGAGTCTTCAAGTGAAACACAGTCCTATTAAAAGGAAACATAATCAATGCAGGCATGAAAAGAGCATAGAAAGCTGAACTTAGAGGGAAAAAAAAAACCCTACACATTTAAGGTATTTTTAACCTAATTAAGTTTCACACCTGGAATTCATTCTCTCTTTCCAATGATGTAAATGGCCTAATACGCAGACAAACTTCTATGTGTCCCTTAGACTCCAAACTGCTCTTCTTAAGTAAAAAAAAAAAAAAAAAGTTAGACATTTGTTAAGATTCTATGGTAAGTAGCATGTTAAGGCAATTTTATTTTCAACGGGCTATTTTGAACAGACTTATTTGAAGACATGGGAAGCAAAAGTAATTCATTACATCAGTTTTTACAAGTGCTTAGGCCCCTGCAAAATGTCACTGTCATAACTTACAGTTATTAATCTAGCAGCACATGTATATAGGCTACATAAAGGCCAACCAGATATCAAGAAAGAAACCCACAAAAACATTCCATGATTAAGCTGCTCTAAACTGGCAATTAGCCTCATTCACAGAAGACTGGTGCACCCTGCAAGGTACCAGTGCAGTGCCACAATACTTAGTCTAATCCTATGCATCTTCTCCAAATTCAAGACATACTAAAGATGCTTTTCATCTTCTATGTAAAGTTCTGATTATTGTTATAAATGAAAGGTCTAAACTCCTTTAAATCCAAGCAATGCAAGCATCAAAGTTTTCTTACCTGGCTTGTATCTGAGTGTGAAGAAACCAAAGAAAATGCAGTAGAGAGATTTGCTTTAATATCTTCCACGTATGCTGGTCCTGTTCTTTCAGGTGGCTCAATACTAGTAGTATAGAAGCATCTGAAAAGTTGCTCATTATCCAGCATTGGTTCCATCCTGCAAGATAAAACACAACTATTTTTTGCTCTCTGATCATATAATGTAGAGCTCGTGAAGTCCCTTAGAATACAATTTGAAACCAATAGGTTCAAGTTCTCCAAGGAGAAAGGTTTCTTTATTCTATATATAATTTACATAGCCAGTTTCTGATAGCTGGGGAGAGGGTCTGCAGAGGGGTTAGCACCATGATGAAACAAGAGCAGCCATTCTCCCATTCTTCTTTTAATGGAAAGCAACTGCTTACCAGGAAAAGCCTTACACATATACCACAACTCTGCTAAAAAACATGTCTGACAAGGAAGATGAAATAAAAAAACCCACCAAACAAATTATATTGCTCCACACCCACTTGTCCATGATCCCATTATAGCATCTATTTTGAATACTCACTGCACGAGTAACCAAAATTCATGGATATCTCTGCAGGACCTGATAAATTCCAAAGACTAAAAAATACCTGTCGTGGTTTAACCCCAGCCAGACAGCTTTTTCACTCACTCCCCCCTTCTTGCCCTCCCCCTACTCCTGGAGGGACGGAGAGGAGAATCAGAAAGAATGCAACTCCCACGGGTTGAGATAAGAACAGTTTAGTAACTAAGGTAAAACACAGATCACTGCTGCTACCACCAATACTAATGATAAAGGAAATAACAAGGGAAGAGTACACAACATCTCATCACCAGGCGACCGATAACGCGTCCCCCCAGCCCGACCAAGCACCGACCGATACCTCCTCCAACCCTGCAGTCCACCTGCCCTTCCGGCTAACTCCCAGTTACAACCTGGCCATGACGTGCTGTGATATGGAATACCTCTTTGGTCAGTTTGGGTCAGGTGTCCTGTCTCTGCTTCCTCCCAGTTTCCCTCCTCCCTGGCAGAGCAGGAGGCTCGCAAAGCCCTTGGCCAAACCAGAACATCATTGTTTTCAGCTCTGTTCCCAGGCCAAAAGTCAAAACACAGCACTGCACCAGCCACCAAGAAAGAGAAAAATGACTGCTACTGCTAAACCCAGGACAATACCTTTAGCTATTAAGGGGACACTAGAAAATTAGAAGACTCCATGACACAGTATAAGTATTGCCTTTTAGCATTTTTCAACCATTTTACGCATCAACAATTCATTTATAAATCCATAACTTAAAGACTTCTGTCCATCCCAGAACCTGGGAAGTGAAAATTTGCTATTGAAAATGAAATAAATTAATTCAATGTTGAGTAGACAGATAAATTTCAAAGTAACTTTTTTAAAGTGCATTTAAAAATGTTAGTATATTTTGTTGGCATTTTACTCTCCTACTGCTTTTTCCTGTGGAGTTACAGATGTGACTTGTCAGCTTTAATTATGGATTGAGTTTAAAATAACTAACTCATTGGGCAATTGCTCATAGAGGGTGGCAGCAAGCATTGTAGCAATTGGACACCTACTACATGACCTCCTAGTTCTGAAATGCACATGCAGCGCTCATTAAAGCAATGGACAGATCAGAGCTGGTTCAAAGCCCCTTTGCTCAGGAAGAGTAGTGCCTATAAAGCAGTTGTAACTTTTTTGCTCCCCCCAGCATAAAACCTGAAACACGTGTGCACTTCAGAGCCAAACCACTTTGAGGCTTCGTCTTTCTACCCAGCTTGTAAAAGGCAGACACAGAACCTCATTAAGTTAGGCAAACATCACCAAGCTACAAATGAGGTACAGTTATGATGATGATGATGATAGATAAACTAAGCAGCAACATTTACTTTGTTCCTCCTAATATGTAGTTTTATTTTGTCAGGCCTGGCATGAAAGCGAGGAAAACTTGGCCTGAAATACTATCACAGCTTGGACAAACACTGACCTGTAACTACTACAGGAAACAAACAGACCTGTGCTATTGAAACTGATGTGGCCTATTGTGTACAGGGGGGTTGTACAAGGGGGTTAGACGAAATGTACAGAGGGCGGTTGTACAAGGGGGTACTGCTTAAGTTATAGCTTGCTTGACAAGCTTAGCAGAGGCCTTATCAGGCAGTACCAGGACAGAACCTCCTAATGAGGAGAATAGAGGTGGGTTGTACAAGGGGATACTGCCTAAGTTATAGCTTGTTTGACAAGCTCAGCAGATGCCTTATCAGGCAGTACCAGAACAGAACTTCCTAATGAAGAGAAGAGCTCATTAAACCAGTTGGACATAGACCAGACCCATCCAGCTCCTAAAGAGCATGCGTGAGGACCAGAGGTAAAAAGTTCAAGCCTGAGGCAGACTCGTTTACTTCATCTTGAAGACCCCTACCCACAAGAGGAAGACTACTTACTTCATCTGAAGACCCCTGCCCAAGACCACCAGGAGGCACTGCGCATGCGTGGAGAGCCTTTTAGCTCCTTATAATACGAAGCGGAGATAGAATATGAATATGAATATATATAAGCGTATTGTGCAACCTAATAGATATGTATGACTTTACAGGATAAATGTAAAAGGAAAACAGCACTGAGGTGCGCAGGCCCTTTGGAGGACCAATCCCCCGTGCGTCTTCAGCTGAATAAAGCATACCTACTTTACAACTTTAACCAAGTTGTGGAGTCTGTTCCGCTATCAGTTTGACCCTTCATTTGAGACCTGACTGGCATGGGAAACCCTACCGGAAGCATAAGCCACCACCAGCATAGCTCCCAACTTCGCAAGGGCACGTGAGTTCTTTCCCCACGACAAGGGGGTGTGCGTAAAACAGCCAATACCCCCCTAAAACCTCAATAACACCCTCGAGACCCCAAATACCCCCAGGGACCCCAAATACACCCCTGTGGCTCCAGTACCCCCCACTGCCCCCCCCGTGCCCCCCACCGGGCATTGGGCTGCGCTGCACGATGGAGCGGAAAGTATCCCGGGTGCGCTTGTGCTTCTCCTCAATGCACTGCAGGTCCTCCCCTCCTGACGGGGCAGGCAGCAGAGATCCACGGCCCCGCCGCACCGCGCCGCCGGCCGAACGGGCGCCGCAGTTCCACAGGCGCGCTCCTGGGCCGCCGGAAGCCGGGACCCAGGAACGCCGGCGTCCGGAACACAGCGGGGACCCGGCGATGGACATCGGCCCGCGCGAAGGAGCCGCGAGCCCCCCAGCCCTCGGCCTAGAACCGCACCTCGACGTCCCCTCCACGCCTGTCCTCCAGCACCAGCAGCACCGCGCGGGGCCCGCGCTCCAAGGCCGGGCCCAGCAGCTCCCGCAGCGCCACCCCCCCCTCCCGCCGTCACCACCACAGGGCCCTCGGCGTGGGCCAGGCCAGCAGCGGCACCTGTGCGGCCCGCACCGGGCCCGGACCCGCAGGGCGGCCGCCAACACCGCCGCCATCTTCCGGCAAAACAAACAAACACCAAAAAATATTCTCTATTATCTAATATATAATAGATAATATAAAACCATCCAAAGAGGCAGCCTTGGTGAACTGATAAACCTTTCATTCTTCCCTAGGCACAAGTCAGGAGGGAGCTTGAACTCCAGATGCCATAAGGGACATATATTGGCTGCTATATACTGTACCTATCAACTACTCTGAACAAGGGGAGAGAAACAGTGAGGAAAAAAGGTAAGGGAAGCACAAAGTCTGCATGGGCTTTAAATGGGGACTGGGGTCATACAAGGGATGTGAGGCTGCTCCATTCGCCCTCCTCTGCTGGCAAAGAGGTGTCACAGGCTTCAAAGACCTGGTTGATGTTGACACAGTTGGAGAGGCAGTCGTTTGTGCCTTCATCCCAGGGGTTGTCCAGGAAAGCTGCAGCCAGCAAGGCTTCATCCAGGTCTGGGCTGGTTTGGTTGTATGCAGTGAGGGCCTGCTCCTGCCCCTGGGGACAGTCGATGGGGCCCTGTGCCTCCAAGTCCACATCAGCTCTGATGGGGCCGATTGGAGGTGGGAGCTCCAGATTTTCAAAAGCTGGTAAGTTTTCATTGAGGTTGGCGTTAAAGATGCCTGACCAGTCAAAGTCACCTTTGAGGGACCCCAGCTCCGTCTGCTCCTCCTGGGTCAGCAAGGGAGAGCTGGAAACACGAGCTACCTTGGCTGTTCGGTTGGGCAGGGGCTTCTTGCGTTTGCACCCCACTTCGTCACCCACTGGATTCATGTTCTGGCTCTCGGTGAGTTCTTCAGACTCCTTCAGCAGCTGCTGCGACTCCATGTTGGTGTTGAGGATGTTACTGGAGGTGCAAACCAAAGAGGATGAGCTGGTGGTACGTGGTGGATCCTGCTGGGTGGTTTTGGTGAAGGTGGGGTGGATCTGCACCGGGGGCACTTTCCGCTTCTTGAAGGCACTGTTCTTGAGCCGGTCGGCGTACTGGGGGTCCAGCTTCCAAAACCCCCCTTTCCCTGGTTCCCCCTTCTCCCGAGGCACCTTGATGAAGCACTTGTTCAAGGAGAGGTTGTGCCGGATGGAGTTCTAGGACCAAAAAGAGAAAGAGGCTGAATGTTGGTCAGCTGCCCCAGCACCTACCTGCATGGGGAGATGGGTGGACAAATGTGTTTTCAGCAAGGACCTTGGGGGAAAAGAAGGCAGAATCAGGAACATCAGGGCATCCTGGGCTACATGGCCAGCAGAAACTCCCCTGAGTCACCAGCAGTGTTCTTGTCCCCTGTTGAACCCAACCAGAGGTGGGAAGAGCCAAGGAGTTCAAGCTGGGACTTGCCAACCAACAGGAAGCTTTTGGGCAACTCTCCTTGGCTATAAATTGAGGCCATGGGGCTTTGGATCATGCAGAGCACTGGGAGAAACTGGCCAGTCTTGCTCTAGGCATGGAGCTAAGGGTCCTCCTTCACAGCTAAGGGAGAAGAGGAGGCTCTTTTCACCAGTGTGATCACAGCCCCGTGACAAGCGGCAACACATGGCAGCCCCACGGGGGATGGCATCATCAGGGCCTTCCTTCCATTCCCCCATTCTTCTGGGCCTATTGCTAGTGTTGAAGGGAAAATATTTGGCCAAAAACTAGGCACCAGGCAGGTAAACCAAGGAAGCTGATGTGGAATCACTGCATCTTCATCAGCCACTGCTCAAATGGGCTGAGGGAGGGTCAAAATTGGGAATAAAAAAGAAATAGAGGAATTTCTGTCCCTGTTGAGCTGTTCTGAACCCCTGAATGTGCCTGGAGTGATGTGAAGAGTCAGAAAGGGAACTCAGTTATTGGGTAAATAACCCTGCATTGGGCTCCACAAAGCCAAGACTGTATTAAGAGATTGGATATGGTAGAGGGTTTTTTCCCCCCTAATGTTGCCTGGATATCTTTATGCTTATTCACCCATAATCCGTAGTGCCGAGGAGGAAAAACAAGGCTTGAATGCTTGGAGCTGGTGAAAAACACACACACACACCAAAACCCTCCTCTGGGCTGAAGCTCCTCGGCTGTGTTGGCTCCTCTCCAAAGCACCCAGCTCCCACAGGAATAGATCCATCTCCCCCTGGAGGATGGGTGGCATGACCTTTCCAGGCTGTCTTCAGTACAGGAATTGGGAGAGAGAATGAGAAGAGAAGAGAGCCTCAGAAAGAAAGGAAAGAGAAAAGGGAAAGGAGAGAATAAGGGAAGAATAAAGGAAAAAGAAAAGAAGGAAAATAAAGAAAGGGGGAAAAGAAGAAAGCAGCAGCAGGACACAGACATCCTGAAACAATCCAGGCTGATAACTCCAGGTTACAGCTTAACTGAGTTTTACAGGGCTCAGAGACTCACAGGCTGAATTCTCTGCTCCCCATCTCCGCTCCTCATCCCAAACCTCCTCCAGCCTTCCTCCCTGGTTAGCATAGTTGTCATTCCTGCCCGCAGCAGTGCTGTGCCCCCCCTGCACCTCTGGGCAGGGATTGGAAACCTTCTTTCTTTTATTCATCAACACATTTAATTAAAACTGGGGTATTTATGCATGGGTTCACAGGAGCAAGTCAACACATTGGCACAGCTCCTCCTCCTGCACGTCCGCCCAGCTCAGGGGAGGTTGGGGTGGCTCTGGAGAGAGACCCTTCTCCATGGTGGCCTTCAAGAGCTGCTGGAGACCCCCCTGCCTGAGGACAAGGTGGGCTGGTTTGCCCAGCCCTGCCTGAGTAACAGCACTGCCAGGATCACTGACACACTGTGGATTTGGGCTGGGAATAACCCAAGCAGAGGGACGAGCCACCGGGTCCCTCCTGCCCTGCCGCATCCTACAAACCACACATGCCAGAGGTCCCCTCGTGTGACACAGGAAGGCAGTGAGCCAAGGTGGCTGAGAAAGCCCCTGTGCTTCAGGGAAAGCCCCTGTGCTTCAGGCTGTCCCTAAAGCTGGGGAGCCCAGAGGCTCTCCTCTACCTAATGGGGACATGCTGGTGCTAGCTGGAGACAGCAGCCCTGTTTGACCTCTCTTGGGCTTCCCTTACAGTGATGGACTGGAGACCTGCCCTGCCTGGAAAGCAGCAGCACTTCTGCTCTGAACCTCCTCAAGGATGGATTTGTCCAGCAAGCAGCATCTCCCCAAGGGTCTTCTCCATCCTTCTGCTACGCCTGGTCCTCAGCACCCAGAGATACTCACCCTGGTGACTTCACACGTGTTCAGCCCCAAGAGACTCAGGACCCCACAAGAATCCTGAAAGGTGGAGTCAGGGACAGAGACATCTTCACGCCAGAGCCAAGAGGAGTCGCAGGGACTAGCAGGTACCTCCCTGCTCCCAAAATGGCCCTGGGTTCTCCCCTGTAATGGCTCCTTCCCTCTGCTGCCCTCGTGGTTGTGGCATTTCTGTGCCCCTATTACAGCCATTCCCCACCAGCTGTCCTCCCAGTGGGATCCAGCATCCCAGTGGGACCTTGCCTTGCATGGTGGAGGCTGTGAAAAGCCCTCTTCAGCCCTGCAAGCAGAGGGGACAGGGCAAGAGGTCTCCAGATCTCCTACCTGCCAGGTGGGATCAGCATGTCTGAAGTAGCAGAAGTTGTCAGTAATCCACTTGTAGATGGCAGCAAGGGTGATCTTGGGCTTCCCACTGGCTTCCATTGCCATGCAGATGAGGGTGGCGTAGGAGTAGGGTGGCTTGACTTGCGGGTTGGTCTTGTAGTCGATGTCCTCCATGAACTGAGGGTTCATGGCTACGGTGGTGTGTGCTGTCCTGGAGGTGGATGAAGAGATGGGCTTGCAGGGGGTGTGGGGCATGCCCATGCACGCCGGGTCAGCGGCCAGGGGTGAGCACGGGGCAGCAAAGCTGGGGATCTTCTGATAGTCATGGGGGTCCGGCCCAGTGGGGCAGCAGGAGGACTTGCCCACGCTGGCACTGGTGATGGAGAAGTCCGGGAGCCACATGAGGCTGGTCAGGCTGTCATCCAGTTCATCGAACTCAGCCAAGGTGCCATTCTTTAATCTCTCCCTCCTCTCCCGCACGCCTTTGGACCACACGTCAGCCACGCCTTGGTTCTGCACTGGGTTCTGCATTTACAGGGTGTGCAGGTACAGAAGGGAGGAGATGGGGCAGATCCTGCAGCAACAACAGGGAGAGAGTTGGAGACTCCCCAAGGTGCAGCCACTCTCTGGCACTGGGGCCTGGGTGCTCTGGGTGCTGCTGGGTGAGCCCCATCCCCAGGGTGCTGCGTGCTGCAGCCACATCAACTCCCCTGCAGTGCTTCAGCAGGCCTGAACCTCGGGGAAGGTTCCTCAAACTGCTGCACCACAGCCCCCCCCCCCCCAGCATGCCCAAGTCCGGGTGTCCCAGCACAAGCCTTGGGCTGAAAAACACATCTATTTATAAATAAATTAAATAAATAAATATTTAATTATAAAATAATTATAAATAAATATTTATTTATAAATGAAATTATTTTAAAATATATAAAACTTATTTATAAATATTTATATTTATAAACATTTATAAATATTTATAAATAAATAACACCTACACCCCCTTTAAACAACAAACTGCATCCCTCAAAGGGAGGATGCTTTTCCAACTGCTCCTAGCAGGACAAAACCTCAAGGTCCAACCCCTCGACAAAACATCTTCAATTCCCCATCACCATCACCATCCCCACCACCAGCATCCCTCGGGTTTGGGCTGTTGCTGCTTGCCCCCTTACCCTGGCCTTCCTAACCCGCCCCTGGAACTCTCCCCCAAGCACACCCTCACTCAGAGCAGCCGGTAGATTCGAGCGCCGGTTATTGCCAGGGCAGGAGCAAGTGTCTGGTTTCGCTGCTGGGCTCGAACCCCCGAAATCCTGAGGTTCTGACCCGAGGAACCTCTCCTGTGTGACCCGCAGCGGCGCGACCGCACCGGCTTCGGAAAGGTTCGAATCCCGTTCTGCTCAACGGCCGCAGGGAGCGCGGGACGGGGCGCGGGACCGGGGGGCGGGGACAGTGGAACCCCGGTCTCGCTCCAAGCAGACGGGCTCCCCCGGCCAATCCCGAGATAAAGGCTCAGGGGGCAGCGGTTACGGGTTGGGATGCTCCGGTCCCAGTGTCCCCCCCAGCCCCTGCGCTCGCGGTGGGGTCAGTGGG
>NW_026900906.1:0-2498 GCF_033783945.1 Neopsephotus bourkii | reverse complement strand
GCACTGAGAGCACCGCGTACGGAGAGCACCGGATACTGAGAGCACCGGGTACTGAGAGCACTGGGTACTGAGAGCAACGGGACTGAGAGCACTGGGTAGTAAGAGCCCCCGGTATTGGGAGGACTGGGTACAGAGAGCACCACGTACTGAAAGTACCGGGTAGTGAGAGCACTGGGTACTGAGAGCACCGGGCACTGAGAGCACTGGGTACTGAGAGCACCGGGTGCTGATAGCACTGTGTACTGACAGCACCTTGTACTGAGAGCACTGGGTGATGAGAGCACCGGGTACCGAGAGCACTGGGTACTGAGAGCACCGGCTACTGATAGCACTGCGTACTGAGAGCACCGCGTACTGAGAGCACCGGGTACTCAGAGCACTGGGTACTGAGAGTACCGCGTACTGAGAGCACAGCGTACGGAGAGCACGGTGTACTGAGAGCACGGAGTACTGAGAGCACTGCGTTCTGAGAGCACCGGGTACTGAGAGTAGCGTGTACTGAAAGCACCGGGTACTAAGAGCACTGGGTACTGAGAGAACCACGTACTGAGAGCACCGCGTACTCAGAGCGCTGGGTACTGAGAGCACCGCGTACTGATAGCACCGGGTAAGGAGAGCACCAGGTACTGAGAGTACTGCGTAATGAGAGCACCGCGTACGGAGAGCACCGCGTACTGAGAGCACTGGGTACTGAGAGCACTGGGTACTGAGAGCACCGCGTACTGTGAGCACGGGGTACTGAGAGCACCGGGTACTAAGAGCACTGGGTACTGAGAGCACCGCGTACTGTGAGCACGGGGTACTGAGAGCACTGTGTACTGAGAGCACCGGGTAGTGAGACTGCACTGGGTACTGAGACTGCACTGTACTGACAGCACCGCCTACGGAGAGCACCGGGTAAGGAGAGCACCGCATACGGAGAGCACCGGGTACTGAGAATACTGCGTACTGAGAGCACTAGGTACTGAGAGCACCGGTTAAGGAGAGCAGCGCGTACTTAGAGCACTGGTTACTGAAAGCACTTCGTACTGAGAGCACAGCGTACTGAGAGCACAGTGTAGTGAGAGCACTGGGTACTGAGAGCACCGGGTAGGAGAGCACCAGGTACTGAGAGCAGCGGGTAACGAGTGCACCGTGTACTGAGAACACTGGGTACTGAGAGCACCAGGTACTGAGACTACTGGGTACTAAGAGCACTTTGTTCTAAGAGCACCGTGTACTTAGAGCACCGCGTACTGAGAGCACCGGGTACTGAACGCACTGTGTACTGACAGCGCGGCGTACGATGAGCCCCGGGTGCTGAGAGCACCGGGTACTGGGAGCACTGGGTACTGAGAGTACCGCGTACTGAGAGCACTGGTTACTGAGAGCACTGCGTACTGAGAGCACCGGGTACTGAGAGCCCTGGGTACTGAGAGCAACACGTACTGAGAGCACCGCGTACTGTGAGCACCAGGTACTGAGAGCACCGTGTACTGAGAGCACCGGGTACTGAGAGCACCGTGTACTGAGAGCACCGGGTACTGAGAGCACTGCGTAATGAGAGTACCGTGTACTCAGAGCACCGCCTACGGAGAGCACCGGGTAAGGAGAGCACCGCGTACTGACAGCACCGGGTGCTGAGAGTAACGCGTACTGAGAGCACTAGGTACTGAGGGCACCGGGTAAGGAGAGCAGCGCGTACTTAGAGCACTGGTTACTGAAAGCATTTCGTACTGAGAGCACAGCGTACTGAGAGCACCGCGTGGTGAGAGTACCGGGTACTGAGAGCACTGGGTTCTGAGACTAACGCGTACTGAGAGCACCGCGTACTGAGAGCACCGGATAATGACAGCACCGCGTACTGTGAGCACAGGGTTCTGAGAGCACCACGTACTGAGAGCACAGTGTAGTGAGAGCACTGGGTTGTGAGAGCACCGGGCAGGAGAGCACCAGGTACTGAGAGCAGAGGGTAAGGAGTGCACCGCGTACTGAGAACACTGGCTACTGAGAGCACCAGGTACTGAGACCACTGGGTACTAAGAGCACTTTTTACTAAGAGCACCCTGTACTTAGGGCACCGCGTACTGAGAGCACCGGGTACTGAAGGCTCTGTGTACTGAGAGCAGTGCGTACGATGAGCCCCGGGTGCTGAGAGCACCGGGTACTGGGAGCACTGGGTACTGAGAGTACCTGGCACTGAGAGCACTGGGTACTGAGAGCACGGGGTACGGAGAGCACCGGGTACTGAGACCCCTGGGTACTGAGAGCACCTGGCACTGAAAGCACGGGGTACTGAGAGCACTGGGTACTAAGAGCACTGGGTGCTAAGAGCATCGGGTACTGAGAGCACCGGGTACTGAGAGCAACGGGCACTGAGAGCACTGGGTAGTAAGAGCCCCCGGTATTGGGAGGACTGGGTACAGAGAGCACCACGTACTGAAAGTACCGGGTAGTGAGAGCACTGGGTACTGAGAGCACCGGGTACTGAGAGCACTAGGTACTGAGAGCACCGGGTA
>NW_026900905.1:0-24614 GCF_033783945.1 Neopsephotus bourkii | reverse complement strand
GCCCTCCTAGAGAGGCGATAGGTCTGACCATCCAGTGAAGAAGCTGTGCTCTGGATATCAGGAGCTATACTGCGGGGAAACTTGGGAACAAACAGAAGTGTGGAAGGCAGAAAGCTGCATCGCCTGGGGCTTCTCCCTTTCCCCTTGCTTGGGAAAGGGAGGAGCCAACTCAAGGGGTTTCATGCTCACCACTATGATTTCATCCTGCAGGGGAGCTGATGTCTTGCAGCCAAGACCTGTTCCCAGCCTTGAGCCCCTCCACGGGGCACTGGGGACTCACCTGAGCATCTCCTGGGGTGCACAGCAGGATGGTGAAGAGCAGGGCCACGCTGAGCACTGGGACCTTCACGTTCCTCTGTGCTGTGGGCAGTCCTGGATGAGGCTGGAGAAGGTGAGGGGCAGATTTATCCCTCCCAGGACTCCTCCTTGCCCTCCCCAAGAGCACGCAGGGCAAAGGCAGACTTGGCAGAGACACCAGCCCCGGCAGCAAGCCCGGCCTAGGCACAGTCACCCCTGCCTCAGCCATGGCCTCAGCCACCTTTGCTGGCATCAGTCCAGCTTCCTCCACGGGGTAGCTGGACATGCAAGTGCCCTGGCATCTGCGGGTGGTGAAGGGGAACAAAGGACCCCTGACAGACAGAGGTCCTATGGTGTCTGCCCACTGCTCCAACACAAAAGCAATCTCCACCAGCCCCCCAAAGCCAGATCGCCCTATCTCCCAGTGCCCCTCACCTCCCAGCACTACCATCTCCCAGCACCACCTGCCTCTCAGGACTCCCTTTCCCTCCAGGACTCCCTTCCCCCCAGGACTCCCCCAGGGATGATGCTAGCCTCAGACCAGGGGTCTCTAAGCAGAACTGTCCCTGCCCCCTCTGCACCCCTTGGCTAAACAATGGGCTGAGAATGACCCCTCTTCCTGGGGCATGAAGGATCCCGGGATTAGGGAACACTGGGAGGTGGGAGGACAGCTGCAGTGCACTGGCAGGTGGGGATACTGCCGGGTGACTGGGATCTTCAGGCACGGGAGGCGATGGGGAGCACTGGTGAATGCTGGGCACTGGGAGATGAGGGTTCGGCTTGAATGAGTGATAGGGTGGTCACAACGCCCAGCTCCAGCCCAACCCATTTCCCAAGCAATGCTGGCCCCAGTCAGGTCCAGTCCACAGCTGTGGCCTCCCCAGCGCAGAGAACGGAGCAGAATATCCCCTGCCCTGGCCACCAGTCTGCCACTACCTGGAGCCACCATACCCACCCAGATCACTGGAGTCCCACTCTGCAGAGCTGCCTCCAGATAGCGGGTCCCAAGGACTCTATCCCCAACAAGGCTCTGGCGCCAGCCACGTCCCTGGATGGCACTCGGCCACTGCTCACCCAAGGCCCTTGTCCCCAAGGGGTGTCCCTTCAATGCCCTCATCCTTGGCCAGGCTGGCTCTGTCTCCGAGCAGGATGTGGCCATCCGGAGGGACACCCAGAAGCAGATGCTTGACCTCAGGCAGCCACCTGGAGCTAACTGCAGGGACAACAGAGTTCCCATGGCAACAGGAGAGATATTTGTTCTTGTCATCCCTCCTCTCTGTATGTGTGGCTGATAAGCTGTATTTGCCTAGGCCCAGGAAGTGCTGGGGTGGTCACAGTGCCCAGCTCCAGCTCACCCCATTTCCCATGCACTGCAGGCCCTAGTCTGGTCCAGTCCCCATGTTGCCCCAGGGGAGCCCAGAGGGAGCCTTGCTCAGCCCCATTGTGACATCAGAGCCGCCATTCTTGACTCAGAGTCATGGGCACCCATACAGCGTTGTGGGGCAGGGAAAGAGCCCACAGCTGCACTGACTCTTGCCCCGGGCAGGGACACTCCTGTGGAAGGGCAGCGTGGAGCTGCTGCTGGAGCTGGTTTTGCCTGAGGAGCCCAGACTGCTGAGGCTTAGGAGGAAGAGCTGAGCAGGGAGGCTGCCTTTGCGCAGAGATGCCAAGGAGAAGGGCACCGCAGAAAAGGGAGAAATTGAGCTTAAATATCTCCTTAGAGAGCACGAGTGATCGACGGTCAGCAGGAGGGGCGGCAGAGCAGAGCCACTGCCAGGAGAGTAGGTAGGAAGCTGGCGGCTCGTGCATGGGGCATCAGGTTAGGACGGTAGCTGGGACACGGCCTAATAGAGCCAGCAGATCATGGATCAGCATGGGGAAGCTGACAGATGCTTCTGCACAAGAGCCCTGTGCATTGCCCATCTCCCTTCTGGTGGGCCTTGGCTGAAAGCATGGCTTGCTCTCCCAGCAAGCACTGTGAGCAATCAGCATCTTTTTTTTTTCCTGCCACAGGAGCCTTTTCACAGAGGTGGAACAGGGGGAATGCTTTTCTGAGTCCACTCCCAGCTCACCCGCTCGAGGGCCACCAAAGCTTCATGACAAGGCCAGAGCACTTGCAAGTAAGCTCAGCACTGGTTCTTGCTGCCAAGTCCTTGGGGTGAACTCAGAGCTGCACTGTGCCAGAAGTCTGGCAAAGTGTCACAAGTGGCTGGAGAAATGCAGGCTGCCCTGCTCTTCACCCCAGAGAGGTGGTGCCTAGGGCTCGGTGCTTGCCTCCCTGCAGGGAGCCAAAACACTCTTGGCTGAGCATCCTGCAGAAGAGACCTCAAGACACAGGCCTAACTTTTGTCTGCTTTCTTTGCTCAGGGACGGTCTTCAGCCTCATTTGCCATCTGGCAGGTACCCCTCCATCCCTGTGGAGATACCTGCTGATCGTGTGCATCTTCCCTGTGTATGTACTACCTGTTTCTGCTGTTGGGCTTTTGGGGAGGCAGAAGCCTCATGCTGCAGAGGTCAGGGTGCAGGGAGGGAGGGGCTGAGAACTGGGCTGTGCTGCCGGCTGTGCTTCGAGCAGTGGGGACTGCTGCTGCTGCTGCCGCCAACTTCTTCCTCCACTGCAGGCTGCATCTTTGCTGGTAAAGCAAAGATGGGGAAAGGAATATGTACGTACTACATGTTTCTGTGCTGGACACGGGGAGAAAGGAGATGTCTGAGGGCCAGTGCAAGCAAAGGGGAGATCAAGGGGTGTTCCTCAGCCAGCTTCCCACTCTCACGAGCACTGCTCGTGTTGTGGCCATTCTCAGGGAGGGCCAAGAGTAAAGCCCCTGGGCAGTACCCAGCCCGACCAGAGCCGTGATCTAGCCCTTCCGGGTAACTGCCCCATTTACATACTGGGCATGACGTGCTGTGGTATGGAATACCTCTTTGGCTAGTTTGGGTCCGGTGTCCTGTCTCTGCTTCCTCCTGCCTTCCCCTCCTCCCTGGCAAAGCATGAGACTCACAAAGTTCTTAGTCAGAGTAAACATTGCTGAGCACCAACTAAAAACATAGGTGTTATCAGCGCTGTTCCTAGGCTGAAAGTCAAAGCCACAGCGCTGCACCAGCTACTAGGAAGGAGAAAAATTACTGCTATAGCCGAACCCAGGACAACCTTGTGCTACCTGCACCCATTTTTCTAACAGCCACAGCTCCTGTACCTCCCTCTGGCCATTGCCTGTCTTTCAGCCTGGGGAGGAAGGGAAGCATTCACAAAGCAGAAAGCCCCTGTGTGTCTGCTCCTTGCAGAGGGAATGGGCTGCTCTCTGACAACATCTGCTTTCCTTTTCCTGCAGGATTTTGCACATCTTTTGGACAGAACGAGCCCAAAAGCTGCAGGTTCTCCTGGACAAGATGGATCAGCTGGAGGGGGAGATAAGCAGTTTGAAGAAGGTAACCCTGCATTTTGGAGAAGAAGGCTTGGCTGGGCAGAAGCCCGGAGGAAGCACTACCCATTCTCCTTGCCATGCACTTGTCAGTAGCACTCCCCAAAGGAGGATGTCCTCCAGGTGCTGCTCTGCAAAGCAGGGGAGCTGAAAGCCGCGGAGCTTCATGAGGTCCCAGAGCAAGTCTGTGGCAATGGCTCTCTTGGATTCCCTCCTGGTCCCGCCTCTGCGCAGGTGCCTCTGGCACTGCCCCACACACTTTCCAGGGCTGATGGAGGGGCTCCCTCATCAATGCATTTGGAAAGAGAATGGGTGGGTCATCCTTTATTGCCCACACAGCAAGCCCTCAGCTTTGGTCTGCTGTCATTCACCAGCACCCTCAGACCTTCTACTTGCGGTGCTGAGAGGAGCAGACACCAGGCATATGGGTGCTGTCGTCCTGCGCAGCTAGGCACCCCTACCAGCATGGAGATGAGGAGAGGACTGACAAAACATGGAGCTGTCCAGCAGCATCAGGAAGAGGGTCTGAGCACAGGGTCCTCCTAGTCTGTGGCCTCTTGCAGTCACCTGCTCTCCCTTCCTTACAGGTGCCAACATCGACATGCAGAGAACTTCGGAGACCTATGACAATTGGGGCGGCAGGGTTATACGGCTCTTCCGCTCTCCCAACCCTCCTGATACGATTTTGCAGGTATTGTAGCAGAAATCACCAGTGCATGTTTCCTTCCTGCGAAGCTGGAGACTGACCTTGGGGATTGTCCTCTCAGTCCAGTGGTAATGCTCAAGGCCACAGTGCTGATCTGTTGCCTGAAACCAAAGCTTGAACTCAGGGCTGGGCTTGATAGAAAGCAGTAGCTCCCCTCGGGAGGGGAACAGAGCTCAACTGCTGCATCTTGCCCACAGTCCTGAGTCACAGCTGGGTGAACAACTTTCTCCCTGGTGACCTCATTTTCATACTCAGCCCTAACAGTTCCTTTGCGGGGTGGGAGGCAGGGGGTCTGCAGAGCCTCTGGGCAGAGAGGTGTATCTGTAAGGCCCTGACTAGGTTGGCTTAGTAACAGGTATTCTCCTCCTTCCATAATACTGAGAGGCTGCCACTTTTGTCCATTTCCTCACACATGCCTCATTTTCAAGCCGGAATAGACCCCACAGACACACCAGCACCCGTGCTTCAAGTTACATGAGCAGCTGAGTTGAACTGAACATGGGCTCACGTTTCATTGCTCTCCCATTCTGATTGCAGCCGGACATTTCCCCAGGAAACTGCTGGCCTTTACAAGGGGACCGGGGCCAGGTGGTCATCCTGTTGCCAGCACGAGTCCATCTGACTGCTGTCAGTGTGCATCACAACTACAAAGAGGTCGTTTCGTCTGGCACCGTCACCAGTGCCCCCCGAGACATCGCTGTCTTTGTAAGTCTCTGCTGGGTGCTTCTGGCTGGCATGTGGCCCTGGGGGAAAGCTGTGACTGGAACTTGCTTGCTTTGTGCATCCTTGGACGTTCGTGCCCTGCTTTCTCCTAAGCCCTGCAGTGCGCCTGCAGGATACTTCAGGGGCTCTAGAGGTTCCATCCCTCTCAAGACTCATTCTGGTGAGAGCACCTCAGGGCTCTTGAGTAAAACACAAGGTGGACACAGTGCTTAACTCCTGCTAGAGCCCCAGGATGCAGTGTGCATATCAGCATGCAGTATGTGCTGATCCAGCACACACAAACATCCTCTTTGTTGGGACAAGTCTGAGCTTCTCTCCTTCCTCCTTGTGCTTTTCCCTTGAGGGAGTGAATGCAGACACAGAAGAGGAAACTCTCCTTGGGACGTTCGAGTACAGCGTGACAAAACAGGCCATTCAAACCTTCCCTCTGAAGGTACGGTCCATGCACGAGGGCAAGATGCCCAGGAGAAAACCAGGAGTGCCTGCAAGTCTGTGGCAGGAAGAGCGTGAATGCTCTCTCCCCTGGCACAGGGGCCCAGACCACTGCCGAGGAGGCCTGGTGGAGTTGGGAGGACTGAGTAGCATGCGGTGGGGGTAGCAGCAAGAGATTTGCAAGGGCAGGGTTGTTCCTGTGGGATCTTAAGTCCTGAGAGACCCCTGGCTGCAGCTGTTGCCTTCAGCAGAGCCAGCTGCACACATGGCCTCTCCACCAGAGCAACATCTTTGTGCCAGGAGAAATAGGGATACCTGGTGGGGAAAGCTGCCGGGCAGCATTGTCACTCCACCCTGTGGCCTGCTGACAGGCTGGACAGTGTCCTTTCCTCCCAGCACAACAAGTCCCTTTTCTCCTGGTGCCCTCACACCTGCCAGGAGGAAGGCAGGCAGAGAGCATAGCGGGAGCTTAATGGGCTTTCACACCAACTCTCTCACGCATAGGAGGACCTCCCCAGCCTCTCTGTCAGCACAGAGCAAGCTGCAGAGGGAAAGGGGCAAAGGGAAGGGAGTCGCAGTCCCTGCCAGGACCGGCTGCAGAGGCTGCCTTCTTCCTTCCCATGCCTCCAGTCTCTGCAGGAGCCCCGGTACCAGCAGTGAGCCTCAGATGTCTACCCACTTTTGGAAGCTTGTTCCAGCAGGAACAGGGTGGGCAGGGGGAGAAACATCAATTGCACTGTCACACGTAACGCCTCCGTTTTCTTGTCGCTCTCTTCACAGAACACACACATAGCCTTTTCACGCGTCAAACTTACTGTGGAGAGCAACTGGGGAAACACAGCCTACACCTGCATTTATCGAGTGCAGGTTCATGGAAAGATGGCAAAACCAGAAAACCTCAACTGAAACCACAGCAGAAAAGGAACACAAATAAAAAAGAGGGGCGAATGGTTTGTCAGATCAGAGTGGTGTAGATCTGTCTCCAAAGGAGGGCAGGTCCACTGGGGGTTGGGTAGGAGCCCCCCCGACATGGCTACAGGGCAGCCTGCAGGCAGCGGATGTGGGTCACCAACAATCCTTGGGACAGCTCCTTGGGGTTTCCAGGGGCTTGTGAGCTCCCCCTTTTAATTTCGCAGAAGTGGGGCCGGAGAAGCATCAGATTCCCCACTGCACCATCAAAGGGGTGTGTGTGATGGCTGCCTTCTCCTGGGGGTGGTTTCAGGGCTGTGCAGCCAGCTGTGCAGCCAGGGGTACCCAGGGTTGCCCTTCCAAGCACGGTCCCTGCACCCCAGGACCCCAGTGTGTTGGAGGAGGCTGGGTGACGTCATCTCCCTGCTGAAAGAGCCAGCACAGGGCGGCTGAGACCAAAGCTGATGGACAGGTGAGATCTTTCGAAAAGCTCTTTGATCTCTCGTGTGAATTTCATCTGACACAGCACCCCCGTACCCGCTCCCGCCATGTTCCTCTTTCCTTACTGCTGGAGGGCAGGACTGGCTCTGCCAGAGCCCCCAGCAGAGCCCCCTCCTTTCAGTGACACCCTCAGCCTGCACCAACCAGAGCTCATGGAAGGGACCTGCCAAAAGTCTTCCTGAAACCAGAGGAGAGGCAGTTTCAGGGTGTTCTGTGAAGCAAATGTCCAGTGCCAGCTCCATCACCCACTTCCTCCTCCTGCCATTTGCGGACACGTCGGAGCTGCAGCTCTTGCATGACTGACTCTTCCTGGGCATCTACCTGACTGTGCTCCTGGGCAATGAACTCATCATCACCACCACAGCCTGCAACCAGTGCCTCCACACCCCCTGTGCTTCCTCCTCGACCGACCCCTGCTGGACCTGTGCTCCATGTCCACCACTGTCACTAAACCCATTGCCAATTCCCTCTGGAACACCAGGGCCACCTTCTTCCTGGGACCTGCTGCCCAGGTCTTTTTCTTTCCCTCCTCAAACACAGACGAGTTTTATTTCCTCACCATCACGCCCTGCAGCCCCTATGTGTCCATCTGCCAACCCCTGTGTGACGGGACCCTCCTGGGCAGCACAGCTTGTGTCCACAATGGCAGCAGCTGCCTGGGCCAGAGGGTTTCCCAGTTCTCGGCTGCACACTGTGGGACTTTGTCACTTCCCTCTGCTAAGGCAATACCCAAAGGGAAAAAGCTGGGGGGAGCAGGGTGGGTTCCTGTCCCCTCTCTGCCTGTTCTGGGACAGTTCTGCCACTGTCCAGAAGCTCTGGGAGAGCTTGGGAGCCCTTCTGGGAGGCCGTGTATGAGGAGATCGCTTACAGCTCAGCATGGAGGAAGCAGGCAAGGTTCAGTTGCCCATGTTCAGTGGGTCCCCTCCATGGGGCACATCTGCCAGGCTGTGCTTACTCCCCCCTTACTCCCCCACCCATGGCTGACCCCCTGTGCTGCGATCTGCAGGGAGAGCAGCAAGGTCCTGCACCCAAGAGAGGAGCTTCATCTCACCAGTTCTTGCTGTCCAAGCCAGGGACAGCCCCTCTCTGTGTGCTCCTGCATGCTGCGTGACACCTCAGGGTTGAGGGAAGGTCCTGTCCCAGGGCAGCTTGGGAGACCCTTTGAGACAGGGCTTGTCCCAGGGGAGCAGGGTGAGTCCTGTGCCCTCCTCCCACTCAGCCTTTTCTCTGTGGGTCCCCCCAGCAGCGAGCACAAGCTTGGTCACCAGAGCACATCCCGTAACATCTCCAGGTCCCTGACTTCTAAGATTCTACGATTCTTTCAGACTGCAATTCGTGATTCTCTCTCCTTAACTGTTGGTGTTCTGGCGGACTTGTCTGTGGTATTTAACCCATGGCAAGGGTCATGCAGAGCATCTGCGTTTCTGGCTACACCCTTCAGAGAAGCCCTGTGTGCACTGCAAAGGGGAGTGTTGAGATGGGCTGTGTCCTTGGGGAAAGCCCTGTTCCTGCGGGACACACAGCCCTGGGAGACAGCCTGTAGGGAAGGGCTGTGCGGCCTTCACAGGGCAGTGTTTAGCTCCAGTCAAGTGACATGAGGCTCTCAGAGCTCTGTGCCTTGCTCACGCTGCTCCTCTCCCTTCATCCTCACCTTGCTGGCTTCTGGCTGAGGCACAGACATGGAACGAAGACAGCCAGTCATCCTCAGCCATGCACACCCCCTCGCACTGCAGCTGAAGACAAGAGACCAGTTCTTGGGGAGTGTTTTTTATTAGACTCATATTGGAAGTAGTAGAGGTGCCATGTAGAGGGAATGTCGGAGGCCAAAAGAGGGAGCAGGTATTCCAACACTGAACACAAGAGGTTGTACAAAATGTCAGTGTTCAAATGTCTCCTTCATCATCTAGAAAAGAAGAGGCTACTTTATAGTAAAACGTGGCTCACTCTTGCTCTGTGGGAAGGCATATTGACCCTTGCAGGAATACGAATGACTTGCCAGGGTATAAAAAAAAAAAAAAATAAATCCAGCTATTTCTAGAACCGCTCACTCTAATTTTATTTATAGTGGAAATTCCCAAATTACTCACTTCCAGGGTAACTGCAAGACATACCTCCTCTCTGGATTTCAAAGAGAAGTCCAGTAAGGACAAGGCCTGCTGCATGCAGTATGTTTTGGAATAGGGTTTTGGTTTTCCTCTACTTTTTCTTATGGAAGCTGCTGCTCTTTAGCAACAGCCCTGCTGAATTCCTCACCCTAGGGGCTGGTGGTGAAAACACAAACCTAACTGGAGATCCTCCAGCTCTCTGGTTCTACTACAGTGCTCAGAAAGAACCAAAAGACATGGTCTACAGCAGCAAGAATAAGAAAAAACTGATAACTTAATCCCTCTGGGTAGCCTAAGTAAGTGTATAGCAGCATCCTTTAACAGCCTGGTACAAGACCTCTCACTGGGGAAGATAACAGCTCTCTACGCGCTAGCTGTTGGCTCAGCAGAGGAATTCCAGTAAAGCACGTTTTGTCAGTCTGGGGGCATCAGTATGATGTAGCTTTTATTTTCTTCACGCTCAAAAGTCCAGTCTGTGAACCTGTGCCACAGGCTGCATGCAGCTTCATAGCTAGAAGACATGTACTTTCCATTTGGAACATCTGGATTTCTCCTTTAGAATTAAAAAACAAGTCATCTCATTTGCTGGAGAAAGCGTTGTGTGTGGCTATTTTCTGAAAGACTGCAAAGCAGCTCTAAGCAAAACACCAGTTGTCTGTTACAGGAGTTAACCCCGCAAGCCGTGTGCACTCCAAAGGGTCCAAAGGAAGGCTATCTGCTTTATCCTAGCCCAGTTTCAGCATAAAGTAGTAATGCAATATTTAATGAAAATGGTAACTGCAGTTACCTGAGCAAAACTGGCTTTTTGAGACACCAGCTCCCTCTGCCTTACAGGATTCAAGCTCCTTGCTTAGCTTATCTCATGGGAAGTATCCTAAAGTTCAGTGTACAAGTACAGGACTTGAGTGAGGATTTAGTTTGTGTTCTAAGTCTGTGGTGAGATAACAGGATTTAGTGGCCCTGCTAAACATGAGGGAATAATTTCACACCATCCTTCTACTTATCAGTTAGAGGCAGTGCCTCCCAAACATCTGCTAGTTTTGGATACTCCTTGTCTGCCCGTCCTGTTTTGCTTGCAATAAATTTTGCAGGAAGGTCACAGCATTCTAAATCTTTGCCAGCTATAAGAAGAATTGCAGATATGGCTGGTTTCAGCTAGTTGTGTGATTACTGGGGCACCCAACTGTGCCAAAGGTGAAAAGTCCAATGAGCTTCCTAACGGTTCCACCGACACAGCAGTGCGCTCTCACTTTGGACATAAAACTGCACGTGCGTTCTGCTTTCCTGGTGAGCACTTCCAGCTGTCCTGGGGCACGGCCCACAGAGCGCAGACTTCCAGCCTCCGCTCAAACAGCCAAGATGCCAGGACAGTAAGCTGTTGCTAGCCATCGCGCACACACAATGTGAGCTCCACAGCAGTGCCACCAGCACGGTAATCCGCCCTTGTTTTGGCACTTGAAACTGCATGTGCATTCTACTTTGGTGCGCACTTTTGGCTGCCCTGGAGCATGGCTTACACCTTCTCTAAAGAAAAGAACCCACCCCCAAAAAAAGAAAAAGATACGGCGTACAAACAGCCCCCATCCCCAGCCCACGGTATTGTGGTGTTCCATGCCACAGCACATCATGCCCACTACCTAAAGTCGGGGGAGCTATCCAGAAGGCCCAGAAGGAGGAACGGGTGTGTGGATGAACTTCCCAAGAAAGTTGCTGCTCCAGTCTTTGGTGAGCAGCTTCCCAGCTGGAGTGGAAGAGATGATTTTACTCCAACTCCTGTGATAAGGAATACTAATCCCTTTCTACAAGATATAAGATGTTATGATCAACATTAGAGGGGCCCTGCCTCCAGCCACGTAGAGGAGTGGGACAATCAGGTTTGCTGAACTGTGTGGATCAGATGACCTGGCACATCAGTCCCACAGAAGTATAAGGCTTTAGTAAATACCAGTGCACAGTGCACCCTGATGCCAGCAAACTATTAAGGGGTGGAACCCATTTGTATTGCTGGAGTGACAGGAGGGCAGATACTGAAGTAGCAGGAGATGAAAACTGACATGTCTTAGAGGACAACATCACAAGTGGAAAAAGGAAAACAAATGTAAAGGAGTGTCGTGGTTTAACCCCAGCCAGACAACTTGTTCACCCACTCCCCCCCACTTCTTGCCCTCTCCCTACTCCTGGAGGGACGGAGAGGAGAATCAGAAAGAATGCAACTCCCACGGGTTGAGATAAGAACAGTTTAGTAACTAATGTATAACACAAATCACTACTGCTACCACCAATAATAATAATGATAAAGGAAATAACAAGGGAAAAGAATACAACACCTCATCACCAGGCGACCGATAACTCGCTTCCCCCAGCCCAGCCAAGCACCAACCCATACCTCCTCCAACCCTGCAGTCCCCTTTGCCCTTCTGGGTAACTCCCAGTTACCTCCTGGACATGACGTGCTGCGGTATGGAATACCTCTTTGGTCAGTTTGGGTCAGGTGTCCTGTCTCTGCTTCCTCCCGGCTTCCCTCCTCCCTGGCAGAGCATGAGGCCCACAGAGTCCTTGGCCAAACCAAAACGTCATTGTTTTTCAGCTCTGTTCCCAGCCCAAAAGTCAAAACACAGCACTGCACCAGCTACCAAGAAAGAGAAAAATGACTGCTACTGCTAAACCCAGGACAAGGAGGAAAGACAGACGTGGCCTGTCATGACCTTGGAGCCCTTTGCAGAGGAAAGCAGGCAGTGTACGGCTGCTGAAAACATCCAGTCATCAGCATCCTCAGAACATCCTTGGGCTTCTAGTTCCTCAGGCTGTGGATGAGGGGGTTCACTGCTGGAGGCACCACGGAGTACAGCACTGACACCACCAGATCTAGGGATGGGGAGGAGTTGGAGGGGTGCTTCAGGTAGGCAAATGTGCCGTTTCTGACAAAGAGGGAGACCCTGGCCAGCTGAGGGAGGCACATGGAAAAGGCTTTGTGGCATCCCTGCTCAGAGGGGAATCTCAGCATAGCCCTGAAGATCTGCACATAGTACCCCACAGCAAAAACAAAACACCCACGTGCTATAGAGGTACCAACCACAAGAAGGCCGGCTTTTCTGAGATACGAGTCTGAGCAGGAGAGCTTGAGGATCTGGGAGAATTCACAGAAGAACTGCTCCACAGCACTGCCATGGCAGAAAGGTAAAGAAAAGGTATTAGCTCTTTGCAGCCCAGCATAGAGAAACCCACTGCCCCATGCAGCTGCTGCTATGTGGACACAAGCTCTGCTGCCCTGAAGGGTCCTGTAGTGCAGGGATTTGCAGATGGCCACGTAGTGGTCATAGGACATGACACTGAGAAGAGAAAATTCTGCTGAAATAAAAAAGACAAACAGAAAGACCTGTGCAGCACATCCCAGGTAGAAGATGGCCCTGGTGTTCTGGAGGGAATTGGCCATGGATTTAGGGACAATGGTAGAGGTGGAGCTCGGGTCCCTTCCAATCCCTAACATACTCTAACATACTATACTGTGATACTGTGGAAGAGAGCAGGCCAGAATGACAGAGAAAGAAGGAAGAGAGAGCAGGGCAGCACTGGAGGACAAAACCAACTGCTGGGCATCAGGACAAGAGAGGGGAAAGAAAAATTCCAGATCAAGAGTGAAAGAAGGCACAGCCAGCTGGACAGAGAGGCTTAGCAAGAAAGGATGGAACAGGGAATGGGATAGAGAGAAAGACAGAAAAAAGGGAAAGAAGGACATGAGAGGAAAAAAAGGGTAGGCATCTGCACAGAGATGGAGAAAGAAGCAGCACGGAAAGAGGAAGAGAGGCAAACAGAGGGAGAGGGAGCAGGGCAGAGAAGGAAGGACTACGGGATTGACAGAGATCACCAAAAGACGTGGTGGGTAGAGGAAAGGTGAGTAGGTAAAAAAGAAATAGGGGCAGGGAGAGCTTGCTAGCAACACCAAGCTGTGTGGTTCGGTCGATACGCTCGAGGGAAGGAATGCCATCCAGAGGGACCTTGACACGCCTGAGAGCTGGCCAATGCCAGCCTCATCAAGTTCAACCAAGCCAAATGCAAGCTCCTATACCTGGGGCGGAGCAATCCCAAGCACAGCTACAGGTTGGGCAGAGAAGAGATTCAGAGCAGCCCTGCGGGGAAGGACCAGGCAGTGCTGGTCGATGAGAAAGTGAACATGAGCCGGCTTCAGTGTGCGCTTCCAGCCCAGAAAGCAACCGTATCCTGGGCTGCATCAAAAGGAGTGTGACCAGCAGGTCCACAGAGCTGACCCTGCCCCTCTACTCAGCTCTTCTGAGACCCCCCTTGCAGCACTGTGTGCAGTTCTGGTGTCCTCAACATAAGGACATGGAGCTGTTGGAACAAGTCCAGTGGAGGCCACGAGGATGATCAGGGGCTGGAGCATCTCCCATATGGAGAAACAGTGAGAACATTGGGGCTGTTCAGCTTGGAGAAGAGAAGGCTGCGGGGAGATCTCAGAGCAGCTTCCAGCCTCTGCAGAGAGACTACAAGGATGATATGCTTCATCCCTGGCAGTGTTCAAGGCCAGGTTGGATGAGGCCTTGGGTAATATGGTTTAGAGCGAGGTGTCCCTGCCCATGGCAGGAGGGTTGGAGCCTGATGATCTTAAGGTCCTTTCCAACCCTAACTATTCTGTGATTCTATGGAGAGCAGCTCTTCATCAGGGACTGGAGTGACAGGACAAGGGGTGACGGGTTCAAACTGAAACAGGGGAAGTTTAGCTTAGATATAAGGCAGAAGCTCTTCCCTGTGAGGGTGCTGAGGCGCTGGCACAGGGCACCAAAGGAACTTGTGAATGCTCCATCCCTGGCGGTGTTCAAGGCCAGCCTGGACAGAGCCTTGGGTGACATGGTTTAATGTGAGGTCCTCCTGACCAAGGCAGGGGGGTTTGGACCTGGATGATCTTAAGGTCCTTTCCAACCCTCACTATTCTATGATTTGAAAACCAGAGCAACAAACAAGAATAACAACTGAGAGAAAGAGAAGTGCAGGAGAAACGAGCAGCTCAGAGGGATGCAGCAAGAACGAGAAGTAGCAGAAGCCCTGCAGAGCGATGGAGGAAGGGTCTGGGAGCAGCAGACACAGCCAGGGAGAGGAGAAGCAGGCAGGGAGAAAGACAGGGCCAGTGGGATACAGAATGAGCTGCAACAAGCAGAAGGGGCTGGTAGAGTGGGAGAGAAAGAAGGACTTGAAGAACAGAGGGACGTGGAGGACAGCACAGTAATAGAAGAGAGGTATGGGGAAGCGAAACAAATGACAGCAAGGGAAAAGGGAGCGGGCAGCTTGGAGAGATGAGAGGCAGATACGGCCCCAAGGGCTGGGCACTCACCACAGCTCCCGCTCTCCGTCCTGCCGGGGAAACTCTTCAGCCCAGGCCCTTCTTCCTCTGCCTCTCTGTGCTCTCCCTTTCCCCCTGGGCAGGCCCAGGGCCAGCTGCAGGGCACAGGCCGGGCTGGGGCAGCTCGGGGGGCTCTGGCAGGCGGGGTGCCCGGTGCCTGTGCCCACAGCGGGGCTGTCTCCATCTCCCCAGGGGCTCGCTCGCCTCAGCGCTGGCCCCGGCCCCGGCCCTCCCCTGAGCTGGGCCGCAGCCCCAGCAGAAGCTGCAACACCCAACACCAACATGGCCGCCGGCAGCCCCTGCCCTAGCACTACAGCTCCCAGCATGCCCTGGGGCGCTCCTCCTGCTGCCAGGCCCTGCTGGGCCACCGTCCCCTGGGCATAGGCCCGAGGGAGCAGGGGGAGCGGGTGGGAGGGGCCGCGGGGAGTGAGCACGGGGAGGAGCAGGGCAGGAGCGAGCCGGAGAGGCTGAGGGGCAGCAGCAGTGTGGGTCGGGGGGAGGAGGAGGAGAGGGAGAGAGCAGCGACGGCCTCCAAAGGGCGGGGAGCAGGATGGAGCCCAGAGGGAAGCACGGCCTGGCGAGGAGGGAATGCAGGGGGAGCGGGGGAGGCAGGCTGCAAGACAGAGAGGGAAAGCAAGGCTTGAAAGAAGAGAAGGGAGTGGGAGAGAGACATTTGGAGAAGGGGGAAATAGCAACAGGCTCCACAACACACAGGGGGGAATTAGAAACTAAAGGCAGGGAGTCAGGCAGGGGAAGAGAGGAACAGCGAGGGGCACTGCTGGGTGTGGGAGGACTCTGGCCCAGAGCTGGTGACTGCCGGAGGACTGTGTCCTGAAGTTTGGAGACCCCCACATCCGTGGTCATTGCTGCCTTGGGGAAGAGCCATGGTAAGACACCAGCCACCCGGAAGGACGAGTGTTTCCTCAAGGGTGTGTGGCTTTTTGGTATTGCTTTTGAGGGAGAAACTGTCAAAGAGGCTTCTGTTCTTGTTTAGGGATGTTTTGTAAAGACCTTGACTGACTATTGTGTGACTTGAAACGTTGCTGAAAAACGGTGGAGGTTTGTCTGCCTGTTCTGGATGCTTTGGGTTTGAACATCTGCTGGTGGCAGTGACTTGACACAGTCAGCTACCGTGTCAAGGCACAGCATGTGCTGAGGGCGAGACTCATCCTACACGACAGTGGGTGTGAATTCCTATTTCAGACAGGCTTCTTGATCTTGTCGAATTTTGGGGGCCAAATTCTTCTCAGATCTGATTTGTTCATCCTTGATTTTGCCCCTCTGCGTGGCTGGCAAAGAGCTCGTGGGAGGAGCAGGAGGAGGGTCAGCGGTGCCGTTTCTACATTGGTTGCTTGTGCGGGACTTGCCAGGGTTATCTTCTGCCCGTGGCTTCTTTGCAGGAACCTCTTTTTAAGAGGTGTCTGGTCTGTGAGGGGTAGTGGGCTCAGCGGGAGCCCTTGTGCTGCTCGTTAGTGCCTCAGGGGTTTCCGTGTCACTTTTTGTTTGCTGTGCTGGCGTTAAAAAGCGTATTGTTGCTCCTTGGATTCCTGGCATTAAATGAAGTCTCTGGGATTTCTGCCCAGGAGTGAGGTGTCCAGAAAAGGACTGTCCTTGTACGCTGCTGTCAGCCTTCACTTCAGAGAAGTGTGTGGTGGTGGTGTATTTTAATGGGAATGTAACTCAAAGGCAACTTAAACCGACCACCTTAGTCCTTGTTGCTGATATGCCTGGGGGATGATTCTCCTCAGGTTGTCAACAGCATGTTCTGCTGTGCTTTACCTATTTGAAATACTCTGTCACCAGAAATGTCTTCCGTAGTACCTCCATAGAACAAGAACCTTACGCCCTGACCCTTGGGGCAGCTTCAAGGTGGCAGCTAAATGTCAGTAGCTGCAGTGGTAGCAGTGTGTGTGTGTGTGAGTGTGTGAAGATCACCTGAGCCTCCACATTCATTTAGCGTGTCCCAGCTTGGTGTGGGTAGGGGTGCATGAAGTCAGAATGTTGTAGGTGGTGTAACTGGCCAGGCAGTGTCTCTAAAGCAACAGGAAATGAGCCCTTCTAGAGGCATGCCTACGGATGTCAAGGTGGGGGGCTGTCGCCTTTCCTTCCTTGGCCTGAGCACAGAGAGCTAAGAGGTGTTTTCATCTGGGGGAGGGAAGCCCATCCAAGAGCCATCATCAGCCTCCAGGCTTGTGGTCCTTGGTGTACTTAGGACAGTTTTACTGGGGTGGTGTTAGTCCTTTGGCTCCCAGGTTTTCCCTTTAAGGTTTGCTCTCTGCTTGATTTGCCTTTATAGTGTTTGGTAAACGTTCTCCATTCAAAGCCCTCAGACTCTGTACTGCGTGTTTCTTTCTCTGAAACCCCATCAACAGCTTTGGGAACAGAGGAAATGGGGACCCTTTAGGGTAGAGAAGAACATTTGATATGAGAAACACTTCTGTGCTAAGCATCTTATAAGGATAAAAGGACCTGCTTTAACTTCATTTTGTTGTCCTCCTTCAAGGATTGTTACTTCTACCACAGAAGAAGAGATGACTTTGATTTCCGTGTCTGACTAAAAGAACTAATGTGAACATGCAGAAAACTGATGCGAAGAGCCATGTTTTGTCATTACGGGCTACCATGTCTGACTAAGGGAGCTTCCCCTGTATGTGGTCTAGTAGAAGGTGTCCCTGCCCATGGCAGGGAGCTGGAACTGGATGAGCTTTAAAGTCCCTTCCAACCCAAGCCTTTCATAATTCCACCATTTAATTTCATTCCATTCCTGCATTTAAATTAATTTCATTTTGCTTTCTCCCTTGCTTTCTCCCCTTCCTTCCCCCCTTACCATTTCATATAGTTTCCTTCTTCGATATTGTTTCCTTCATTCTTTTTCTGGAGCTGCTGTAGAGCCTCCTTGCCTCACCCTGGCGGCCCCATAGGTCTTCTTGACAGACAGTCTCGGGTCTGGGTGTCATTCTTGTTGCCGAGAGTTTTCTCTCATTTTTGAGCTGCATCGTCTGCACTGTTCTGTCTAGTGCCAGGGTCTGTGGCTCAGAACTGCTCTGCCCGGAGGCTTAGAGTCAGAGTAGGTGGGAGAGTGAAAGGAGTCTGTGGTGAATGTGTTGGTACGTCTACACTGTTTAGGCAATGGTCGTACAGTCACCTCTGATCAAGCAGTCATGGGAACGCTGTGGGGATGATGGGGGAAAGGGTGGGGGCAAGGGATGAGGTGGGGAGTTGCAGGGAGGGGTTTCAAATGGGGCGTGGGAGAGAGGGCTGTCCAAGACAGTCCCCTTGGGCAGGCAAAGGGAGCGGGTTCCTTTTCGGAGCAAGACCGGTGCGGGCAGGGCAGGGTCGTGCCCGTGTTGTTGTGTACTTTGTGCAGCCAGTCTTCTACTGTACCTTCCTCTGGTCTTGGCATCTCCATAGGTCTTTGTGGTCCACAGGCACCTCAGTAGCCTTCACGAGTCTCCAAGGCATCACCTCACTGGCATAGCGCCTGTTGAGCCCTTCTCACCTTGCGATTATAGCTTAAAGAGTGGATCTGTCTCTGTCGCTTCACTGATGTTTCCAAGCAGCCTCTTTTTCCTGGGGCCACTATAGATCATCAGTGCCACCATGGTGCCGTAGAGCTTTTCTGCCGGCAGCATCTCGCCTATGGAGTCGTTCTCGTGCAGTCTTCTCATGTCTCGCAGTCATGTTGCTTGTGGTGTCTGTGCATAGCATTGGTGTGCGTTTAGGTAATCAGAGCTGCCTTGCTCAGGGTGTCCAGACACTAAAGACATGGATAGCATAGCTTTATGGTGGTGTGGCAACATGTTGATTTGCCCAGATTCTTTTGGCCTAAAGGGTGCATGAAGTTGCTCTCGCCCAAGTCTCTGGGCAAGCAGTGGTAGACCGCTGGCGCTACCATTGTTTTGCTGCAGGGCTGCCCTCTTACAGCCCACAGTCTTCTCCATGCTAGAAAGCTTGACGAGCACTGTATGGGTTCATGAAAAGACGACTGCTATTATGCGAGAAAACATGCTTTGAGAGGCGTAAGCACATGTGATCCTTGAAACCTGTTCTGAGTTATTCGCTTTTGTTGGATGGGGGGGGTGGAATGGTGAGAAGATAGGTTGCAACTGTTGGGTCCGTGCTTGTTTTCAAGGTGTGAACAGCTGGCTGCTGCATCCAAGAGGCTTACAATGCATCGTTCTTCCAATGTCCTGACACCGTGCTTAGAAGAGATTTGATCCTTTCTCTGGCAGAAAGATGAGCAAGGTACGTATACGAGTGCACTGCCACTTTGTCTGCCTGGAAGGAGACATTCCCCAAAGGCAAATGAATCGTTGTTTGGAAGTTGTTAGTGGCTGCAGATGATGCTGTCAAGCAGACATCTGAGAAACGTCAGGGCAACAGCTGGGCCTTGCTCTTTCCCCTGTGGTAAGAGGGAAGCTCCAGTGTGAAGATAAGCACCTGCTGTTTGTGTCAAGAGCTAGTTTGGCCAAGAAGAGTTTTCTGCCACTTCAGTGCCAGAGATGTCAATACCCACTTCTGATGGGCCATGAAGATCTATTTCTCTCTCTCTCCCGCCTCTAGACTATGTTTGGTGACAAAGTTTTCTCTGGCTGTTTCCTAGAGACTCTTAAGATAATTTTTGTGTCTTCTTGGTGTCTCTTTAGGTTGTGCAATATCCGGAATACTTGGACCTTGGCACATACATGTGTCAAGCACTTGGAGAACCACTGCTCTGTTCCTTGTATGCTGTCCTGGTACACAAAGGTTTCAGCCCTCGGCAGGACACTATTACTGCTTCATAAAGGTACAAGTCAACTTTGTTTCCAGCAGTATAAATATCAGTGCCGATGAAGAGAAAGGGTGATGCAGGTGCTCCTGGCAAGCACTGTTCTTAGGGAAAATTCTCAGGGGGTACTTGTTTTGATTTGTGTTTGTGTGTTGTGTCCTTCAGCAGTGTCCTGTCTGTGTTTTTTTCCCTAAACTCTGCAGCTCATCCAAAGATGGTGTCGCCTTTCTTTGCAGGCCGACCTCAGGCATTTGTAGGAGGTGAACGATGACTCTGCGGCTCTTTGTTCTCAAGACAGTTCTCTGCCAACATGCATATTTACTCTTCTGTGTCAGGTACGAGCAAGTGGGAAAGGGTGTTCAGAATACCGTCCCTCTCTTGTTCCTGATCTTGTGGTTGCTGTTCTCCAGCAGTTTTACTTTCTCCCTTAGGTTTGTCTACTTGAGTTCTGTCTGGTTTACAGTTCCCCAGCTTCTTTCTTCTCCATCCTTGCTTGGCACAAAATTCTTGCACTTGTATAAATTGCTAGCTGTCTGCTCTCTGAGACTGGCTACCTGTGGAAAGAGGTGAAAGGGAGGCCCGAGAGAGTATCAGGGGGAGTTACTTCTCTGAAAGGGCCAGAGCTGTCTGGAAGACCATGCTTTATTTCCAGCACCTAGTGCTGGTGCAGTCTTCTGTGTCATATCAAGTGCTGCCATAAAAAGAGAGGATGGGCCTGAAGCCATGAGGAAGCTGCAAGAACAACCCTGAACTAAGATCAGTGTCCTTTCTCCAAGTGCCAGGAGCAGGCCGGAGCAGATGCTGAATGCCAACAGACAAAGAGCGTTTCCGTGGCAGAGCTGGATCAAGGTCAGAATAGTCTGTTTCCTGGAGTCATCGCGGGACTGCAGGATCAAGAAGGTGAAGAAAATATGCAGAGGGTCCAAGGGAAGAGAAACCCCCAGGGCTCTGCAGGGACACCCCCTCCATGTAGGGGCCAGAAGAGAGCTCACCGTGACACTTCCTTCCTAGTAGTGCTCTAGAGGAGTTTGGCAAATGGAAAAATTGGTGGGTCACCCAATGCTTTCCTAATTTAGACTTGACTGGTTTAAAGAATGAGTGATTCTCCCCAACACCTGTGGCACCAATGACTGTTACTGTTTCTTGACTGAAAAGACTGACTCTAGTGTATTGAGCACAGAATAGGAGGCTCCAGTATCGACTAAAAATTCTACCTGTTTGTTTCCCAGCTGTACTGTAACCAGAGGCTCTGTGGGGAGGAAGTCTCCATTCCCCTTCGCGCTGTTTCCGTGTTCATGAGAAGAGTCTGGGAAGAGATTTTGGCCCTAAGGTGATGGCAATTTCTCTTCCAATGACCCTTCTGCTGACAATGTGCACGTTGTCCCGGCCCTACCCTTCCAGTTCCCCTCTTCCTCGGTCCTTGACCCATGCCTCCACCACTTGTGCCATTTCAGGGAGTCTGCACTAAAGTGCTGGTAGTTCAGTTATGGTAAGTCTTCCAAGCAATAGTAGAGGGAGCGCACCATCGTCGAGGAGCTGATGGGTCGAGTTGTCCCCTTGGGCTGGGGGAAGGCAGAAGGGCCAGGCTGTGCTGTAGGAGCTGGCTCGGGTGGTGGCTGCTGGGCTCTGGGGATGCAAAACCTTCCATTCCTCCTGGGATAGGGATTGTGGTAGCCCCGGTGCCAGCTCGGAGTGCGGCTGCAGAGGCCTGAGCAAAACTTTGTGCTTCCAGGTTCATCCACCCCTGCCTCTTTGACGCAGGCAAGATCCAGGACCCAGGGAACTCGCAAGCGGCTAAAGGCACGGATCCATCATTCCCATAACAAGTAACGGCCAGTGCTGCTGGCCCCCCAACCGCGGGGCTCTGGTCCAGAGCAGCCCCGAGGCAGGACCGGGGCGATGGGTTCAGGCCCCTTCTGTGCTGCCAGCAAGAAACCATGCTGGGTGGCAGTGCCTGGGGTGACATGGGGTGAACCAACCTCTTCCTACTGGAAGAGTTCCACCCCCGAGGATGGATGAACGTCTCTGCATCTCTGCAGCCTTTCCTCCCTGGCCTTATTTAGCCGCGTTTCCTAAGGTGCAAACGTTTGCTCCAGCCCTGGCAGTCCCTCTGCTCCCTTCTCTTCCCCTCTCTGCTGGTGCCCCTCCCCATGTTTGGGTGCTCTGGAGCCCGCTGGGGCGTTCAGAGCGGACAGGGGTCCTCCCCAGATCCAAATTGTTTTCCATCTGTGGCCCATCCCCACCCATTTGGGGTTTACCAGCTCCCAGGAGCTGCGGTGCTGTCTCCCCTGGGGCCGTTCAGTGGGAGAGGGGCAGAGGCTGCCAGAGCCAGGGCTCACCTGGGAGCTGACCCCCTGCCCACAGGGTCCCCACCACCCCCAGGAGGGCTTTGCTGCCGGCTCCTTTACTCTCTGAGCCGTGGGAGTGTGTGTGGGGGGGAGTCTAAATTACAGAAACCCCACAGATATTTAAATGCTCTTTAATGGAAGAACACTTTGGTTTTCCATCTGAGCTGTTACAGCAGCTCCTTGCTTCTAAATGGTGATGCACGTGGATGTGACTAAACCTGCCCTGTTTGGTTTTTGTTCTTCCCCAAGGAGGAGGACAGCTCCGATGCCAAGTGGCCTTTTGGACCCTCAACAGCAAAACATCGGCGGCTGTGAAGATCCATCGAAGATTTTATTGTTCTATGTTTGTTTTTCACATGTTCTAATATTCTTGTTCTACTGTTGTTAAACTGCACTTGTTTTGTTGTTTTATTGTTATTTATATTTATTGGGTTTTGTTATCCTTTGTTCTAGCCCTGTTGTTGTAACAATTAAACTAACATCTTTACCATAATTTTACTATCATTTTACTGCTTTTTAACTGTCCATATGTAATTCCCACCCCTCACCGCACCCCATATCCCCTCTTTATGTTCCCACTTCAAATAAACAGTCTGTGTTCACATCTGCCTTCCCTGTGTTTGATTCCTGGGCCAGGGCACAGGGTGCCGCTTTCCAGCCCCCTCTGCTTGTGGGTACTGGCTTCCCCTCTTCAGACACAGCTGTGTTATTATTCTGGTGGCTGTCACATGGGCACACTGGGGTTTGTATTGAGTCGCTGTTTGCCATGGGCAGTCTCCAGCCCAGCCCAGCCCAGGGCCAGGCAGCAGGGAGCCCCTGGGGATGCTCTGGGGGCACCTCTGAGATCAGAGACAGTGAACAGCCAGGGCCAGGTTTGTGCTAACTGCTGCACTCCCAGCCTCTCCTGTGTGCTCAGCTCGGTGCTAACATGACCCATCTCTGAAGGAGAGCCCAGGCACTAAGTACTGGGGAAAAAAGACATCTCCAGGGCCGTGAGAGCCTTCTACCGCCTTCACCTCCTTGTGAGCACTGAGCCTGGGGCAGCTGCTGTTGTACACCAAAGAGGGGGTGCGTGTGTCCTGTGGGCTAGCCCTGTGCCAAACTGGGGGCAGAGCATGGCAAAGGCTCTGCTGTTTCTGAGAGCTCCTGGTTGGGAAAGAGGGAAGCGCTCTGGTCAGCGGAAATAGGAGGAGAAATAGGTTTGAGAAGGTGGGATGCAAACATCCTACCCTACAGCCCCCCCTTCACACACACTTCATCCTTCCTGAGGGTGCTTCAGCACAGGGCCTTCCCTTGGAACCATTTCTGATGGTTTGGGGGCAGCAGAGCCAGTGCATCTCCATGGAGAGCTGGAATCGCACATTCTGCCTAGCTGAAACCAGACATTTTTCCATTTTGGGTTTGTGGAAGGAAATGGGGAGTGAAAGTTTCCCCATAGTGGGGTCAAAGACATCACAATGGGGTCAATGATGTCACATTGGGGGGTCAATGAGGTCACAATGGTGCCAAGGACTTCACAATGCGGTCAATGATGTCACAATGGGGTCAGTGGGGTATCAATGGGGTCAATGATGCCAGAATGATGTCACAATGGGATTAATGATGTCACAGTGGGGTCACAATGAGGTCAATGACATCACAATCGGATCAATGAGGTCACAATGGGGTCAATGATACCATAATGGAGTCAGTGACTTCACAATGGGGTCAATGATGTCACAATGGAGTCAGTGATGCCACAATGAGGTCACAATGGGGTCAATGATGCCACAAAGGGGTCAATGAGATCACAATGGGGTTCATGATGTCAAATGGGGGTCAACGATGTCACAATGGGATCACAATGGGGTCAATGGGATCACAATGGGGTCAATGAGGTCATAATGGGGTCAATGATGTCACAATGGGATCAATGACACCACAATTTCGGCAACGAGGGCGTAATGGGGTCAATGAGGTCACAATGGGGTTCACAAAGTCACAATGGGGTCAAGGATGTCACAATGGGATCAATGATGTCACAATGATGTCACAGTGGGGTCAGCGGGGTCACTATGGTGTCAGTGAGATCACAATGGGGTTCATGATGTCACAATGGGATCAATGATGTCACAATGATGTCACTATGGGGGTCACTGGGGTCACAATAGGGTCAATGATGTCATAATGGTGTCAATGAGGTCACAATGGGGTCAATGATATCAGAATGCGATCAATGATGTTACAACGAAGTCACAATGGGGTCAATGAGGTCACAACGGGGTCAATGAGGTCACAATGGGGTCCATTATGTCAAACGGGGATCAATGATGTCACAATGGGATCACAATGGCATCAATGGGATCACAATAGCATCAATGGAATCACAATGGGGTCACAATGTGGTCAATGAGGTCATAATGGGTTCAATGATGTCACAATGGGATCAGTGACACCACAGTGGCAGCAACGAGGTCATAATGCGGTCAATGACGTCACAATGGGGTTCATGAGGTCACAATGGGGTCAAGGATGTCACAATGGGATCAATGATGTCATGATGTCACAATGGGGTCAACGGGGTCACTATGGTGTCAGTGAGATCACAATGGGGTTCATGATGTCACAATGGGATCAGTGATGTCACAATGATGTCACTATGGGGGTCACTGGGGTCACAATGGGGTCAATGATGTCATAATGGTGTCAATGAGGTCACAATCGGGTCCATGACGTCACAATAGGTATCAGGGATTTCACAATGTGTTCAATGATGTCACAATGATGTTACAATTGGGTAGTGGGGTCACAATGTGGTTAATGTCATCACAATTGGGTCAGTGAGGTCACAATAGGGTCCATGATGTCACAATGGGGTCAATGGGGTCACAATGGGGTCAATGAGGTCACAATAAGGTCCATGATGTCACAGTAAGGTCAATGAAGTCACAATGGGGCCAATGATGTCAGAATGCTGTCTCAATGGGTCAATGAGTTTGCAATGGGGTCAATGGGGTCGCAATGGGGTCAATGGGTTCACAATGGGGTCAATGATGTCACAATGGGGTCAA
>NW_026900904.1:0-24472 GCF_033783945.1 Neopsephotus bourkii | reverse complement strand
GGGACTGGTTTAGAGCAGGTTTGCAGCCAGATTTCACCCCCAGACACCCCATTCTGTAGCATTTCCTCTGCAGCAGTTTGCCCCAGCAGCTGAAGCAGAATTGGGTGCATGGGGGAAGACTCCAAGGCGTATCCCTGCAGAGCTGCTGATGCCCAAGGCTCAGGGCTTCTGCTCCCTTCTACTGACGCCTAACTTGGTCATTCTAGTGAGCCACATGAGGATGCAGCTGCCCATCAGTGTCTTGAAATGTGTCTCAGCAGTCCCCAAAACCAAAGCAAACCCCAGTCACGGGCTTTTCAGCCTCATGAAGCTGTTGGGTGTCCTAAAAACCCATTCAGGAAGGCAGGCAGGGGGCAGGCAGCTGCCCTGCCATGACCTGCAGGAGGGTCAGTGTCCTCCCAGCATCATTCTGCTGCCATGAGCTCAATTCCCAAGGCTGGGATTGAGCTCAGTAATTTCATTCCATCTTCCTGTAGGGTAGGGAAGAAGCAGGGGAGGAAGACAGGGACGACAAGGAAGGTGCTTAAAGATCAATAGCAGTGTTTTGTGCTTGAACCTGGAAGCTTTTCAAAGCCTTCCAGAGGAGCTTAGAGGAGTCCGCAGGTAGGACATGCTTTTACATTTCCTGGCATCTCTTAATCATGAGCTGCATCCAAAGGGAATTAAAGGACGTCAATCAACATAAATTATTCTTCATGGGAGCATCAGCAGTGTGGGCAGTTTTCATTGTAACTTAAGCAGGAAATTGAAATATCAGCCTTGGAGTGTGAAATGCGCCATTGCAGTGCACTGCTCTTCATAAAGCAAGAGGAGGAATGGAAAGAAGATTACACACTATTAGTCCCACTAGAATTTTGCTCTTAATCTCCCTTAAATTGAAACATAGTTTGGAAGCGTTAGCAGCTTTCTCATGCCAGAAAACAGGGAGGGTACCACAAGCACATAGCACCCAGTGGGGACCATGGAAGCGTTAGGACCAGAGGGCTATGAGCACACTTAGAGAGGTGCTCCCCTGGTCACCTCCACTCACAGAGCAGAGCAATGGGGGGGTCTTCACTGCAGCATCGTAGCCTTTATGCCTGCCCAGAACTCTCCACTTAATACCTACCCTGTTCTTTACACGCCTGGTAGGGAAAAGGTCAAACTTGAGCCCCATTTAGGGGTGTTTGGTTCAATTTGAGACACCCGAATGCACAGCCCCATAGAATTCCTAATATTGGGCTGTTTTTCCATCAGAACAAATGAATGACATTGGGTAAATTACCCAGGGTGAGAAAACCCCAGGAAAACATTTTCCTGGCTCTGGTGGATTGTTTTGTTTCAATTGCACATAATCGTTTCACCGAGGAATGTTGAAAGATTTCATTTGGGCTTTTGATTGTATTAGAATATTAAAAATTGGAATCTAAAATTATAATAACCCGTTAGCATTAATATTTTAATGCAATCCAAAGGCTGAAGCAGAACATTAAAACTGCAGAGAAAATGTAGGGTGGCGAAGGCAGCTTCTAGACAAGGGGGACCTATGCACAGCATCAGCCCTGTCTTCTCTGCACTGCGATCACCTTGATGTGTGTGCTGTCCCCATCCTTCCCTTTTAACCTCAGAAACTCCCCCTTCCTTGAGGCTTTGGAAGAGACTCAGGGAAGTCACCCGGGGGAGTTTGGGTTTCAGTGGAAATTGGGGCTATCTGGGGAGCCAGGGGCTCAAATAAGGGGGTCATTTTCTTATAGGCATGTCCTGGTTTTGCCATCAGTAACTGGCTCTGTTGGGCTATAATGAATTACCCAAGAAGTTGGAAACTACTTGGACTATTTAAACCAATAAGCCTTGAACCTCCTCCTTTACCTGTCCGCTGCTAACAGCATTAAGCGTTATATTACTGGGTGGAAGATTAATGGGTTGGAGAAACATAAAGAAATTTGTGTGGCTGTTCCTCTGGGACACAGAATTTGTGGTCATGGATTTTCCAGTCTGTATCTGCTGTCCTTAGCCCAGGTTTCGGCCTCTGCTTTGCTCAGAGGTGAGCTCCAGCCATGGAAACAGAGCCTTGGAGAGACATCATGCTTGGCAGTGGAGTTTGAGGCTGTATTTAGCTCCTGCTGAGGAGAGGACTTTGAACAGGGAACTTCTTTTGACCTTTGGTTGTGGCTGTAAGGTTTTATTCTCCAGCCAGTGACTGATGGGTGAATAAAAGTCCTGGGAAGTCCCCAGAGCCTCAGAGAAAGCAAATAGCTTTAAACCAGAGCTACAGACTCACAGCAGGCTGCCAGCAAAGTGCAGAGGAGGGATGGGAGAGACACCTAAATACTGCCTGGGAAACACATTGCAGGTAACACTGCACATCCCACAGCCAGTCCCGTGCCTCTCAGTATGGACCGGTACAGGGCATCTGCTTCCCAGTCACTGCATCCTCCTTCCCTCCTCTTCCTCACCTTTACCCATCAGGACTGGGATTCAGCGCAGGGCTTTGCAGTATGGTGATGCCTCCATCCCGCTCCGAGCATCCCGCCTATCCCAAGGGACAGGACAAGGCTTGGCCTCAGCCTGATGCTGCTGGGCTTAGCAACAGTCACAGTCCCATAGGGCTCCACTGCCTCCACCCCATCCACCTCCAAGGGGGCATCCCAAAGGGACCGGAGCCACCACCACAATCCCATGGGGACGGGAGCACCCCATCCTCTAGGAAAGGGCTGGGGACTCCATTGCCAAGCCCCAGGGCACAGACCCCACTGTTCCAGAGCAATCCCAAAGCTATTCCAGGACCTTGGCACAGCGAGGCCATCGATCCAGCTCCTACTGCTTGGGGATGGAGAGGGCCCATTGCAAGCAGCCAAGGAGGGGGATCCCATTTGGGGCTTCTCCCATCCCATCCATAGGGAATGGAAGGTGAGGGGGGGGCGCTCACCTTGGCTCCTACTGCTTGGGGATGGAGAGGCCCCATTGCAAGCAGCCAAGGAGGGGGATCCCATTTGGGGCTTCTCCCATCCCATCCATAGGGAATGGGAGGTTAAGGGGGGGGTGCTCACCTTGGCTCCTACTGCTTGGGGATGGAGAGGCCCCATTGCAAGCAGCCAAGGAGGGGGATCCCATTTGGGGCTTCTCCCATCCCATCCATAGGGAATGGGAGGTGAGGGGGGGGCGCTCACCTTGGCTCCTACTGCTTGGGGATGGAGAGGCCCCATTGCAAGCAGCCAAGGAGGGGGATCCCATTTGGGGCTTCTCCCATCCCATCCATAGGGAATGGGAGGTGATGGGGGTGCTCACCTTGGCTCCTACTGCCTGGGGTTGGAGAGGCCCCATTGCAAGCAGCCAAGGAGGGGGATCCCATTTGGGGCTTCTCCCATCCCATCCATAGGGAATGGGAGGTGACGGGGGGGACACCAGGTTGGCTCCTACTGCTTGGGGATGGAGAGGCCCCATTGCAAGCAGCCAAGGAGGGGGGGGATCCCATTTGGGGCTTCTCCCATCCCATCCATAGGGAATGGGAGGTGAGGGGGGGGCGCTCACCTTGGCTCCTACTGCTTAGGGATAGAGACGCCCCATTGCAAGCAGCCAAGGAGGGGGATCCCATTTGGGGCTTCTCCCATCCCATCCATAGGGAATGGGAGGTGAGGGGGGGGTGCTCACCTTGGCTCCTACTGCTTGGGGATGGAGAGGCCCCATTGCAAGCAGCCAAGGAGGGGGATCCCATTTGGGGCTTCTCCCATCCCATCCATAGGGAATGGGAGGTGATGGGGGGGTGCTCACCTTGGCTCCTACTGCTTGGGGATGGAGAGGCCCCATTGCAAGCAGCCAAGGAGGGGGATCCCATTTGGGGCTTCTCCCATCCCATCCATAGGGAATGGGAGGTGAGGGGGGGGTCTCCCTCCTGCTCCTACTGCTTGGGGATGGAGAGGCCCCATTGCAAGGAGCCAAGGAGGAGGGGGATCCCATTTGGGGCTTCTCCCATCCCATCCATAGGGAATGGGAGGTGAGGGGGGGACACCAGGGTGCTCACCTTGGCTCCTACTGCTTGGGGATGGAGAGGCCCCATTGCAAGCAGCCAAGGAGGGGGATCCCATTTGGGGCTTCTCCCATCCCATCCATAGGGAATGGGAGGTGATGGGGACAGGGGGGCGCTCACCTTGGCTGTCGATGACGCTCTGCACCACCTCCTCCAGCCCCACCATGTAGATGAACTCGCTGTTGGCGGCGCTGGGCAGGAAGTGCAGGAGGGGAGCGGGGGGCTTGGGGGGGGGGATCTCCAGCAGGGTCTTTTCCAGCTGCTTCCTTAGGGCCAGCTTGGCTGCGGCCTGGGAGTTGGCGGCGTCGGACAAGGCGCTGGGGCTGGGGAGGGGAGAGGAGACCCTGGCCACGGAGCCCGGCGGGAGGTGGGAGGCGAGGTTCATGTAGATGGCCGAGGAGGAGCTGCGCTGGCACGGCACCGAGGAGCTGGATGGCTGCGGAGGAACGGGGGGGGTCAGGGGGGGCCCTTGGGAACAGCCCCCAATGGATCCGGAATCCCCTGCCTGGAGCAGGGCTCCTTGCATGGAGCGTGGGCACCGTGCATTGAGGGTGCCCCCTCCCAGGCCATTGGGGTCAATGCGCTCGTCCCCCGTGGGAGGGTTGGGAGTAGCACAGGGAGGGTGACCCCGGTCCCCAGGGTTGGAGCGCGGGGATTGGGGGGATCGGAGCCCCAGGCTCATCCTGAGAGCATCCCCCAGTGCCTACGATCGCATGGAGAGGGGATTGGGTAACGGGGTGGGGTGAGCTCGAGGATCCTGTCCATCACAACCCGTTCCAGGACTCCCCATCAGTTCAAACGCACCCTGTCCAACCCAACCCATTCCAGGATTCCCCCTCATTTCAAGCCCATCCATCCCTTCCACTTGCCATGCATCCATTCCATGATTCCCTATAACATCAACCCCATCCTTTCCATCCCAACCCGTTCCATGATTCCCCATCAGGTCAAGCCCATCCTTTCCAACCCAACCCATTCCAGGATTCCCTATAACATCAACCCCATCCTTTCCAATCCAATCCATTCCATGATTCCCTATCAGGTCAGCCCCATCCTTTCCAACCCATTCCATGATTCCCCATCACAATCCCATCCTTTCCAACCCAACCCATTCCATGATCCCCCATCACAAGCCCATCCTCTGCAACCCAACCCATTCCATGATTCCCCCTCATTTCAAGCCCATCCTTTCCACCCCAACCCATTCCATGATTCCCTATAACATCAACCCCATCCTTTCCAACCCAATCCATTCCATGATCCCTATCACATCAAGCCCATCCTTTCCAACCCAACTCATTCCACAATTCCCCATCATTTCAATCCCATCCTTTCCAATCCAGTGCATTCCATGATTCCCTATCAGGTCAATCCCATCCTTGCCATCCCAACCCATTCCATGATCCCCCATCACATCAACCCCATCCTTTCCATCCCAATCCATTCCATGATTCCCTATCAGGTCAAGCCCATCCTTTCCACCCCAACCCATTCCATGATCCCCCATCACATCAAGCCCATCCTTTCCAAACCAACCCATTCCAGGATTCCCCCTCATTTCAAGCCCATCCTTTGCAATTCAATCCATTCCATGATTCCCTATAACATCAACCCCATCCTTTCCAACCCAACCCATTCCATAATCCCTATCACAACAAGGCCATCCTTTCCAACCCAATCCATTCCATGATTCCCCCTCATTTCAACCCCATCCTTTCCAACCCAATTCACTCCAGCATTCCCTATCACATCAACCCCATCCTTTCCACCCCAACCCATTCCACGATCCCCCCTCATTTCAACCCCATCCACCCCTCCCACTTGCCACGCATCCCCCTGCGTCCTCCCCACCGACCAACGGTCCCTGTCCCCATCCCCAAGGGACCCCATTCCCACTGGAAGGGACGGACGGGCCCTCACCGGCTGGTAGTTGATGGCTGGATTCATGCTGGGCGTCGTGGTCCGGATGAGGCCGGGTTTGGGGGGCCCCCTCTGGCCCTGGAGCTGGGCAGGACTGGGGGCGATGACGCGCTGGGACATGAGCATGTGGGGCAGGGTGGTGGTGCTGGCCGAGCGGATGACGCTGTGACCCTGTGGGCATTCCCATTGCTCAGCAAGTCCCGGGAATGCTGCTCCGGGGCTCCCCTCTCCCCCATTACCCCCAGGGGCAAAGCCTCGTGCTCACATATCCCTGCTCTCCGAGCCAAGGGAACGGGTGGGAACCTCATGGAGGAACCGGTTCCCATGAGCCAGGGACCTCCAGGATGTGGGATGGGATGGGATGGGCTGGGAGCTGTTTCCAAGACCCACATCCTTGGCTTATCCCATGGCTGGATGGGGTTGGAGCAACCCGGACTACAGGAAGGGGTTGGGGATGGGTGGGCTTTAAGCTCCCATCAATCCAATCCCATGCTTCTGTGATGCTGGGTTAATCCATAGGGAGAAACACAAGGGAAAATGGGATTGAGGAGCAGGGAGCTGTTCCACACCCATGGAATGGTCCTAAGAGGGCTGCTCCCAGAGAACGTTGGTGCAGGGATGCAGGGGCCTGTTCCACCCCTCGATCCCAGGCATTCCCAACCATCACCCCAGGATCAGGATGCCCCAGAGCAGAGGCTTCTCCCAATGGATCCAATGGGAACAGAGAGCTCCGACAGCTCCATCCCATCATGACACCCCCTTCCTCCCCGTGCCCTTCATCCGCTCCCGGGATGCTGCATCCCAAAGGAAAGGCTCCCAAAGCCAGGGCAAGCAAGGAGCTTCCTTCAGCAGCTCCATCCCATAATGGGCCTGATCCCGGCTCCTTGCCATAGGGAAGCAAACACATATCCCAAACAAAGGGAATGGGGAATGCTGGGAGGGAGGGAAGGAAGGAGCAGGGCGGCTGAGGAGCAGGAGGCAGGGGATGCGCTGCATCCCTCATCCCGCATCCCGCATCCCGCATCCCGCATCCCCATTCCAATGTGGAGGCAAGAAATGGACCCACGGAAGGGATAAAACCCGCTCCCGGAGCTCACGGAACACTCGGAGCACCCCAAAACCCCATGAAGAGCCCCAGAAGCGGCATTCCCAAATGTGAGCCATCCAAAGCCAGCTCTTCCCACACCACACGAGCCAGGGCATCAGCTGGACCGGCCTCTGCCCATCCCCATGCACATCCATGGGGATGGCTCAGCCTGGAGACGAGGAGGCTCCAGGAAACCTGGGAAGGGGCCTTGGAGAAGGGATGGAGGGGCAGGAAAAGGGGGATGATTCCATGATTCCCATTGGATGAGACCCCCTTGGAGCCAGCACCTCCCTAGGGAAGGGACACTGGGAACTCTCACCTGTAATGTCCTTAGGTTCTGAGGCTCAACCCCCTGAGCTCCAGGCCTGGAGGGGAGCTTGGACAGTCCCTGCTGTCCCCCATGGGCAGGGGAGGGCTGGACAATGGAGGCCGCGTTCTGGACCACGGGGGTCTGGATGGGGAGCAAAGGAACCCCATGAGGGCTGGAACCCCATGCCCGGAGCGAGCCCCCTTTGCCCTCATGCAGCCCCATGGGGTGGGGGCTTCACCTTCTGCACCACGTTCTCCTTCTGGAGCTGGCTTTGCCTCAGCTTCTTGAGCAGCACCAGCCTGGCCTCCTCGAGGCGCAGCTCGTCCCGGAGCTGCTTGATGAGCTGCTGCCGCTCCTCCAGGCTCTTCCCCTATGGGGACACCCCAAATGAGCCCCAAACCCCGCTCCTGGCAGCGGGGACAGCGCGCGAGGACGCGGTCCCCCATTGGACCAGCAGCGATGGGGATGCCCCAAAGGTGGTCCCGGTCCTATCCCATCAATGGAGCGGCTCCGTGCTGGAGCATCCATAGGGAAAAGGCGGCGCTTCCCTACCTTGAACATCTCCAGGTTGGCTGCCTTGAGGCGCTCCTCCATGCGGGAGCTGGAGCGAGGGCTGGAGGCCTCGTTGTCGGACAGGACGATGATGTCCGGGGATGGGGTCAAGCGGCCCCTGTCCTGCTCACTGCGGGGTAAGGGAGGAGGAAGGTGGGAATAGGGAGCGGATCCCATAACCCCCCCCATCCCATCATCACCATGGATGCGAACTGGAGCTCAGCACCATGCTCTGTGCCCATGGAGAGCTGGGATTGCAATGGGGTTTCCTGCCCTGGGATAGGGGTAGGGTGTGGGAAGCAAACCCCATTCTGAAGGAGGCACTGATAAAAGCCTTCTGCTGTTCCAAATGGAAGGGGATGCTTGGGAAACCTTGGGAATTGGGCACTAATCCAATGGGAAGCACTGGGGCAGATGGGGGGGCTCTGCTCTGGAATGCAGGAGATGCATGGATGATCCCATCCCGAGCTGTTAGCTTCCAAGAGGCAGGGAAGGAGAAAGGTGGGAATAGGGAGCAGATCCCATAACCCCCCCCATCCCATCATCACCATGGATGCGAACTGGAGCTCAGCACCGTGCCCCGTGCCCATGGAGAGCTGGGATTGCAATGGGGTTTCCTGCCCCGGGATAAGGGTAGGGTGTGGGAAGCAAACCCCATTCTGCAGGAGGCACTGATAAAAGCCTTCTGCTGTTCCAAATGGAAGGGGATGCTTGGGAAACCTTGGGAATTGGGCACTAATCCAATGGGAAGCACTGGGGCAGATGGGGGGCTCTGCTCTGGGATGCAGGAGATGCATGGATGATCCCATCCCAAGCTTGTCGCTTCCAAGAGGAAACCCACAGCTTCCAGGCTTGGCAATGGGATGCTCAGAGTGGGAATCTGGCTCCCAAGGCCCTGGCTTCATCTCCCAAGCACTAGAGGCGGGTCTATGGGATCCCAGTGCTCATCCGTTCCAAACCCCATCCATACGGGGTTCCCAGCTGGAAAACCACCCCATCCAAACCAACAGGGAGGAACCATCTGAACCCAGGCACCCCATTCCTGCAGGATCCCAAGGGATTCCAGCCCCCATCCCGCTCTGCAGCTCCAGCAGCTGAGGCTCTCTGTGGCGTGGTCCAGAGCATCCCAGTGATGCCATGCACACACCCCATCCTGCATCCCAGTGGGTTCCAGTTAGCTTTCCAAGGGGAAGAGCTGCTGCGGGATGGGATGGACACGTCCTGCTCGCAGGGATCCTGCCGGAAGCAATCCCAAGCCTTGGGATGTGCTTCCATTGAGGAACAGCACCCCAAGCTCTTGGGGTAAAGGGATGGAGGGGAACTGAGCCTTGAGCACAGGGGGGCCTCCTCCAGCATCCCTGGATACAGCTCAGGGATACCTGGAGTTAGAAAGGATCACACTGGGATGGATGGGCTGGTACCCAACTGGATGGGCTGGTACCCAACTGGATGTGCCGGTATCCAACTGGATGGGCTGGTACCCAACTGGATGTGCTGGTACCCAACTGGATGAGCTGGTACCCAACTGGATGTACCGGTATCCAACTGGATGTGCTGGTATCCAACTGGATGTGCTGGTACCCAACTGGATGTACCGGTATCCAACTGGATGTGCCGGTATCCAACTGGATGTGCCGGTACCCAACTGGATGTGCAGTATCCAACTGGATGTGCCGGTATCCAACTGGATGTGCCGGTACCCAACTGGATGTGCAGGTATCCAACTGGATGTGCCGGTATCCAACCGGATGTGCCGGTATCCAACCGGATGTGCCGGTACCCAACCGGATGAGCCGGTACCCAACTGGATGCACCGGTATCCAACTGGATGCACCGGTATCCAACTGGATGCACCGGTATCCAACTGCATGAGCTGGTACCCAACTGGATGTGCCGGTACCCAACTGGATGTGCCGGTACCCAACTGGATGTGCCGGTACCCAACTGGATGTGCCGGTATCCAACTGGATGTGCCGGTACCCAACTGGATGTGCCGGTACCCAACTGGATGTGCTGGTACCCAACTGGATGAACTGGTACCCAACTGGATGAACTGGTACCCAACTGGATGAACTGGTACCCAACTGGATGAACTGGTACCCAACTGGATGTGCCGGTACCCAACTGGATGAACTGGTACCCAACTGGATGAACTGGTACCCAACTGGATGAACTGGTACCCAACTGGATGAACTGGTACCCAACTGGATGAACTGGTACCCAACTGGATGTGCCGGTACCCAACTGGATGAACTGGTACCCAACTGGATGAACTGGTACCCAACTGGATGAACTGGTACCCAACTGGATGAACTGGTACCCAACTGGATGAACTGGTACCCAACTGGATGTGCCGGTACCCAACTGGATGAACTGGTACCCAACTGGATGAACTGGTACCCAACTGGATGAACTGGTACCCAACTGGATGAACTGGTACCCAACTGGATGAACTGGTACCCAACTGGATGTGCCGGTACCCAACTGGATGAACTGGTACCCAACTGGATGAACTGGTACCCAACTGGATGTGCCGGTACCCAACTGGATGTGCAGTATCCAACTGGATGAACTGGTACCCAACTGGATGTGCTGGTACCCAACTGGATGTGCAGTATCTCACACCCAGAGCCACCATTCCCACATTCAGCACCTCAGAGTCTCAACCCCCTTTGCCAAGTGGCCGAGCGCCTCCCACACTGGGGCACCCATTGGGTTCTGGGGGAGAATCCTGCTTTCCATAGGAACAACACCCCCATGGCGGCCTCAGAGTAGGACCCAGGTGAGCCCACAGGGTGCTGGGTGCACCCAGGTGCCCCCAGGAGGACACTGACACCCTAAGGAACAACAGCACAGATGGAGGATGCTCCATAGGGCAACGGGTGGCAGAGAAGGCACCAATGGGTCTCCCATTCACTACAGTGACAGCACCCACAGGGAGCCTGGAGACCCTTCCCCTTCCAGTCCCCCATCCCAGTTGGAACCCAGCATCTCCATCCCGAGCGCATGGGACTGCCCAGCAGCTCCTTTAAACTGGGATGGAGGCACCTCTCCAGCATGACCCAGGGTGCTCCAAGCACCTTCCAATGCCCAACACAGGGACGCAGCGGCCCCAAAACCCATAGGGATGCAGGCTGGGATAAGCCAAAGGCAGGCTCTGCTCCTCCTGTCCCCAACCAAAGGGACCCCCCCCCCAAAAGGTCCATTTGATGAACCCCATTGTGGGGCACCCACCTCCTCCTGGCGCTCATATCCACGGGCTCCTCATTGATGTTCTCCTTGCCCGGCCTCCCCCCGGTCCTGCCCTCGCCGTGGGGCCGGAGGCTCCCATTGAGCTTCTCCTCGTAGCCCTTCCCTGTGTCCGGCTTCCCGGGGGGCTCGTGGGGGGCATCGAGGCCGCTGAGGTCCTTCCTCTTGAGCAGGGCCAGCATCTTGAGGCGCTCCATGGCCTCGTGCCCCTCCACCTTCAGGCGCTTGGCCAGCGCGTCCTCGCGCTCCTCGGCCTGCTCCAGGCTCCGCTTGAGCAGGTTGAGGCGCAGAGCGTCCTCCGTCATCCTGTCCATCCTGCGGGGTACAGGGCTCCGTCACTGGGAGGCAATGGGAGGCCATGGGAGGCAATGGGAGGGGATGGGAGGGGATGGGAGGCGATGGGAGGGGATGGGAGGCGATGGGAGGGGATGGATGGGAAGCGATGGGAGGCGATGGGAGGCAATGGGAGGCGATGGGAGGCAATGGGAGGCAATGGGAGGCGATGGGAGGCGATGGGAGGCGATGGGAGGCGATGGGAGGCGATGGGATGCAATGGGAGGCAATGGGAGGCAATGGGAGGCAATGGGAGGCAATGGGAGGCGATGGGAGGCGATGGGAGGCGATGGGAGGCGATGGATGGGAATGGGAGGCGATGGGAGGGGATGGGAGGCGATGGATGGGAGGCGATGGGAGGGCGATGGGGAGGGATGGAGGCGATGGGAGGCGATGGAGGGGAGGCGAAGGGGATGGAGGCGATGGATGGGAGGCGATGGGAGGCAATGGGAGGGGATGGGAAGGGGATGGGAGGCGATGGGAGGCAATGGGAGGCAATGGGAGGCGATGGGAGGCGATGGGAGGCAATGGGAGGCGATGGGAGGCAATGGGAGGGGATGGGAAGGGGATGGGAGGCGATGGGAGGCAATGGGAGGCAATGGGAGGCGATGGGAGGCGATGGGAGGCAATGGGAGGCAATGGGAGGCAATGGGAGGCGATGGATGGGAGGCAATGGGAGGCGATGGGAGGCAATGGGAGGCGATGGGAGGGGATGGGAGGCGATGGGAGGCGATGGGAGGGGATGGGAGGCGATGGATGGGAGGCAATGGGAGGCGATGGGAGGCAATGGGAGGCGATGGGAGGCAATGGGAGGCAATGGGAGGCGATGGGAGGCGATGGGAGGCGATGGATGGGAGGCAATGGGAGGGGATGGGAGGGGATGGGAGGCGATGGGAGGCGATGGGAGGCAATGGGAGGCGATGGATGGGAGGCGATGGGAGGTGATGGGATGCAATGGGAGGCAATGGGAGGCAATGGGAGGCGATGGGAGGCGATGGGAGGCAATGGGAGGCAATGGGAGGGGATGGGAGGCGATGGGAGGCGATGGATGGGAGGCAATGGGAGGCAATGGGAGGCGATGGGAGGCAATGGGAGGCGATGGGAGGTGATGGGAGGCGATGGATGGGAGGCAATGGGAGGCGATGGGAGGCGATGGGAGGCGATGGGAGGCGATGGGAGGCGATGGGAGGCAATGGGAGGCAATGGGAGGCAATGGGAGGCAATGGGAGGCAATGGGAGGCAATGGGAGGCGATGGATGGGAGGCGATGGGAGGCGATGGGAGGCAATGGGAGGCAATGGATGGGAGGCAATGGGAGGCGATGGGAAGCGGATGGGAGGCAATGGGAGGCAATGGATGGGAGGCAATGAGAGGCGATGGGAAGGGGATGGGAGGCGATGGGAGGCGATGGGAGGCAATGGGAGGCAATGGGAGGCAATGGGAGGCAATGGGAGGCAATGGGAGGCAATGGGAGGCAATGGAGCAACCCCCCCCCAGTGCTTCCCCGCTCCCAAAGTAAGGAGAAGGAACGGCTGCAGGCTTGCAGCATCCCAAATCCCCTTGGGAATGGTAGGCACAAGCCTATAGGGAGCAATAACACACAACCCAATGGGCTTGGGATGCTTTGGGATCCTCTGGGATCCTTTGGGATCCTTTGGGATGCTTTGGGATCCTTTGGGATCCTCTGAGATGCTTTGGGATGCTTTGGGATCCTCTGGGATCCTTTGGGATGCTTTGGGATGCTCTGGGGTCCTCTGGGATGCTTTGGGATCCTCTGGGATCCTTTGGGATGCTTTGGGATCCTTTGGGATCCTTTGGGATGCTCTGGGATGCTTTGGGATCCTCTGGGATGCTTCGGGATCATCGGGGCCTGCCAAGCCGAGGCCAGCACAGTGCCAAGCCCATTGGCAAGGGGAGATGGGAAGCTCAAAGGCTTCGTTCCATGGATCCTTCCCCTTTGGATGGGGACCCGAGGCACGGATGGAGCACCCCAAGCGCTCCCCAAGGCCCATCCCCTTCCATCGCCCCCCGTGTGCAGCGGGATGGAGGCCTCCATCCCTGCTCCATCTCCCTGCATCCATCGGGAAGAGCCAAGGGAATTCCAGCTGGGAACAGGGGAAGAGCCACGGGGTCGGACACAGGGGGCAGCTCCTAAAGGGGCTCCAGGGAAGCTGGAGCCAAGGGCATCACTGCAAGGATGCTGCGGACACCTCCCAAGGGCTGCCCATAGGATACCCCATGCAAATCCCTATGGAAAAGCAGGGAATCCCCATCCCAGCCCCTCGGCACGGCCCCAATGGGCTTTTCCCTATGGGAACGTGCGCATCGGCCGCAGGCCAATGGAGCCGGACAAGCACGGGCAAGCCTGGAGCCTCCTGCACCGCCGCTATTCCAGCCCTAAGGAATGCTGTGGGGTCAAGGAGCTGGGTAAGGGAAGGGGCTGCGGGATAGGGGATGCGCATGGGAGAGGGAGACCCGACCCTATGGGTTATTCCCATTGGGAAGCGGGTTCATCCCTAGGGAATGAGCCCTGTGCTGAGCTAGGAAGGGAAGGGATCACTTCCGTCCAGCGTGGATGGGAGCAGCCCACAGCATTCCATAGGGAAGGCAGCACCGCACTGGGATGCAGATAGGGGATATCCCACTGGGATCCCGCTCAGCCAACAAGCACCAAGGGATCCACTTGGTGCTTCCCAACCATTCCAGGATTAGGGAATCCCTCGGCCATGGGACGGATGCTGCGGGGATCCCACTGGGGAGCATGGAGGCCATGGGGGCACCCCAAACTGGCCATCACCCCCTCCAGCAGGCGGCATTCCCTAAGGATCCACAGTTAATCCATAAGGATTCAGTCAAACGGAGGCAAATCCCACTGGGAAAGAGGTGAACTGCAGAGCCCGGGGTATCCCTGCGGATCCGGGCTGGAATTGCCTCTGGAGCTGATTCCAGGCTAAAGGAGAACAATGGGAAGAGGGAGCAGATCCCCACATCCAACCCCATTCCCATAGCTCCAACCCTCCCGGTCCCTGTATCCCGGTCCCTAAGCAGGAGCCTTCTCCCTTCTGCACCCCGTCCCTTGGAGCCACCCATTCCCAGTGTCCAGCTTCAACTCATCCCAATGGATGAGCCCCGCAGCACTGGGAACGCTGCAGGATCGGGCCCCTGTGCACCCATGGGTGCGGCGGCCAAAGGGACAGGCGGAGCCCCATGGAGCCTGCAGGGAAGCTCCCGTTGGGAATGGGATGCAGAGCGTGGGCATGGGCCAGACCCCACCGGGATGGAGCCGCCTCCGGCAGCATTCCAAAGCCTTGGAAAAGGATGGAGCCCTCCTCTTCCCAAGGCCAGCGATGCCGGTGGGTCCCAACGGGCTCTTCCAAGGCGTCCACTGGGTCCTGTAAGCACGAGGGGAGCTGATCCCACCGGATGCTGATCCCACCGGATGCATCCCACTGGATCCCACCGGATGCTGATCCCACCGGATGCATCCCACCGGACGCTGATCCCACCGGATGCATCCCACTGGATCCCACCGGATACTGATCCCACCAGATGCTCATCCCACCGGATGCATCCCACCGGATCCCACCGGATGCTGATCCCACCGGATGCATCCCACCGGATCCCACCGGATGCTGATCCCACCGGATGCTGATCCCACTGGATGCTGATCCCACCGGATGCATCCCACCAGATCCCACCGGATGCTGATCCACCGGATGCATCCTGCACCAGCATCACTCAGCTGCCGGGATACCGGGATTGGGAACGGTTCCCTTCCTATCCCAGGGAACGAGCCCGGATGCTCCCTTGGTGCGTGGAATCCAGGATCATGGGGATCAACCGGGATCAGGTTGGGATCATGGAACCCATCTGTACCCCACGGCCCATCCCAATGCACTCAGCCATAGGGGAAGCCCGGCTTCCCTAGGGATGTGCTCCTCATCCCGAGCATCCCATGGGATCCTCCTCCAGCCCGGCTTGACGAGGAGCCAAGGTCTCCGTACAAAATGGCTGTCTCCCATTCCCAAGCAGCATTCCCGATGGGATAAGCACCCATCCAGGGGATTCCCACCCATTCCCACCTGTGGAGAAGCGGCTGGGCCAGCCCCGGGGCACCGGCGCCCTCCTTGCGCCCATCCCCATTGGAAGCTGTTGGGAACAGCGCAGGTGAGGCCGGGATTTAAGGAATGCCGACCCCAAATCCAGCTTGGAACAAAGGGGAAAGAGCCAAGGGGGGGGGGGGGCTTTTCCCAGCTTCCCAAGGGGAAAAACTGGGAGACAAAGGAGCAGCCGGGAGGGATTCCAATGGGATCGGGGCTCCAGGGAGAGCATCCCACTGGGAGAGCCGAGGCAATGGATGGGATCGCTGGCCCCATCCCAGCTTCCATAGGGATGCATGGATGGATGCGGCGCAGGCGAGGCCGGCTCGGAGCATCCCGGGATGAGGGGCACAGGAAGCGCTGCTTCCCGCTGGATTCCAGCCATGGGAATGATGCGTTGGGATGAAGGCAGCTTCCAGCCCATCCAGGGCCATCTCCCGCTGGACCAGGATGCTCCAGCATCCCAAGCATCTCCCTTCATCCCATCCCGGGATCCCATCACCCTCATAGGGAACAACTTCAGGCTCCCATCCCCTTCTCCTATCCCTGCATCCCTTTTCCCAAGCCTCTTCCCAGGTCCTTTTACCCAACTTCCTTTTGGGATCACCCAGCACCAGCGCCACCATAAACCATTGGGAAAGCCGCTCCTCAATGGGAATACCCCCCCCCCGCACCCCATATCCATCCATCCACGATCATTGCAGTCCACACACATCCATCACCCGCTCCCTATGGGATGTGCCAACAATTGGGGTGATGCTGCTGGAAAACGCCCCCCCCCCGCACACTTTAACCCTATGGAACAGTGGGAATACAGGAGGAAAAAGGGGGGGAACGGAGCCTTCACCCCCCCATCCTCCTCCTCCTCCTCCCGTGCCCATTCCAGCCGGGAATGACGCAGGCTTCCTTATATAATGTGCGGCCCTGCCTTTGTGCGCGCCGCTGGCCCCGAGCCATGGACCCACATGGGGGGATATGGGGGGGGCATTAAAATCCATCCTGGGGTCATTAACGGCACCCCATTAATGAGGGGGGGGCGCTGGGAAAAGCACGGGATCCGCTTTGAGAGGGATTCCAATGGGAAGGGTGGGATTGGGAATGGGGATGAGGGGGGGAGCGGAGCCAAGGCATGGAGTGGAGTTGGTGGGAAGGGGAAGGGATGGGGGGGGGGGGATCCCATGGGATGGATCCCGGAGCGCCCGACCTGCACCGAGCATCCCAAAAGGAAAGGGAGAAGCCCAAGGGAATACTCACAGCTCCGGGCTTCCTCCAGCGGCCAAGAGGATCAGGGAGCCAAGGGAAAAGGGGCCGGGATTTGGGATCGGGATAAGGGGAGGCCCCAAGCGCCATCCATCCCCCTCCCGGCACCGATCCCGATCCCGATCCCAACGCTCCCGGCTCCAAAGCGGGCGCTCGCCTGCCAATCATGCGCCGGGACTGGTGGAGGAAACAAAAGAAAAGGGGGGATGCGATCCCGGATTCCCAGCATGCCTTGCGGGAAGCGGGGGGGGGGGAGTGAAAAAAGAGGGAATAAAAATCGGGAAAAGAGCCAGGGTTGGGAGCTGGGATCGGCTCCATGGGAGGGAACAGGGATTGGGATGCATGGAAAAGGAGCCCCCCCCATCCCATATCCCATGCATGGCCCCAAGCCAAACTTCATTGAGGAGAGGCCGGGGTTTAACCCCTTCCATGGCCAAATCCATGATTCCCAGCTGGAAAAGGCATCCCGAGGCCTCGGATCCATCGGGATCATGGAGGAGGAGGAGGAGGAAGGCAAAGCAAGGGATGCGCCGGAGGGATGCGGAGCGGGTACCAAAGTGATGCTGGGGAAGGCGACCAATGGGGCGCCAGGAAAGGGCTTTGGGATAAGGGATGGAGGGGGATGGAGATGGGATGGGAGGGGGTGATGGGACACGGGGATGCTCCCATGTTCCCAGGGTGTCACACGCTGCACATGGAGCAAAGCTCCATGGATCCAAGGATCCACTGTTACGTGGGCAGGAATAGGGGGAAAGGCTCAAATCCCAGGGTTGGGAATGACGTTATCCCGTATCCCCATTGGATTTGACCACCTGCACTCAGACCTCCAATGCCCCCCCCTCCATGATCCAAAGGGAAAGGGATCCTTCCCACCCCACACCTGGATGCAGCCCCCTCCATTCCCAACGCAGTTCGAGCCTTTTCCAATGGGAATGGTGACGTTATCCCAATAGAACCCCAATGGGAAGCAGCATCCCAATGGGTTCCGATGGAGATGGAACATTCCAGGATGCAATTCCCAAGGGATCTCTGTACCTCTAAGGAAGCCCACAGCCTCCAACAGGCAATGGATGGTCCCAATGGAATTCCATGGCTCCATGAGTTCCATCCCAGTATCCATGGGGAATGCTCCTCAGGTGCCACCAGCATCCCCCCCTTCCCTGCTGCTATCCCCACCCCATTCCATGGATCCCATTGAAAACCTGGGTTTGGGATGCTTCCCTACCCAGCTCCCAGCATTCCAGCCCCAGTGCCACGCTTCCAAAGCGGGAATGGGGTTCCCAGATCCATGCACGATGCTCGGGGCATCCCAGCCCGTGTTCACTGCATCCCTGGAGCGCTCATCCCATTGGATGGAAACAGGAGCATCCATGGGAAGGCCTTGATGCTGCTGCTCCCCAAAGCCAATCCCTTCCCTCCTGCGCCCCTCCTGCCTCGGATCCCATCTCCATCCCTTATCCAAAGCCCTTCTCCAGGATTCCCGCAGCCAATGGGAGCTGCTCCAAGCTCCTCAATCCAATGGGATGAGCGATCAATGGGATCGAGCTCCCCAATCCAATGGGATCGAGCTCCTCAATCCAATGGGATCCAGCTCCTCAATCCAATGGGATGAGCGATCAATGGGATCGAGCTCCTCAATCCAATGGGATGAGCGATCAATGGGATCCAGCTCCTCAATCCAATGGGATGAGCGATCAATGGGATCCAGCTCCTCAATCCAATGGGATGAGCGATCAATGGGATCCAGCTCCTCAATACAATGGGATGAGCGATCAATGGGATCGAGCGCCTCAATCCAATGGGATGAGCGATCAATCCAATGGGATGAGAGATCAATGGGATCGAGCTCCTCAATCCAATGGGATGAGCGATCAATGGGATCGAGCTCCTCAATCCAACGGGATGAGCGATCAATGGGATCCAGCTCCTCAATCCAATGGGATGAGCGATCAATGGGATCCAGCTCCTCAATCCAATGGGATGAGCGATCAATGGGATCGAGCTCCTCAATCCAATGGGATGAGTGATCAATGGGATCCAGCTCCTCAATCCAATGGGATGAGCGATCAATGGGCTCAAGCTCCTCAATCCAATGGGATCAAGCTCCTCAATCCAATGGGATGAGCGATCAATGGGATCCAGCTCCTCAATCCAATGGGATCGAGCTCCTCAATCCAATGCCAACAGGTTATTCCCATGGGGAAGCTCCCAGCGGGATGCAGGAATACTGAACATTATCCAGGATGGAGTCAGAACCCGGGATACGAAGGGAAAAGGGGAACACGCTCCAGGCTGGGATGGAATTCCCATTGGGAACCCTCTGGGAGCCCGCATCCGCCTCAGCATTCCCAGTGGCAAGCTGGGACCTCGGCTTGGAAGCAACGGGGCCCTATGGAAGGTGGCCCTGGATGAGCTGCAAGCTCCCTCGGATCCCAGCATTCCATGAATCCATGGGGAGAAGACGCAGCCTCATTGAGGCTTTTCCAGCCCTTTTCCAACTCTTTTCCAACCCTTTCCCAATCCTTTCCCAACCCTTTCCCAACCCCTTTTCCAAGCCCTTTTCCAGCCCTTTCCAAGCCCTTTTCCAACTCTTTCCAAGCCCTTTTCCAAGCCCTTTTCCAACCCTTTTCCAGCCCTTTCCAAGCCCTTTTCCAACTCTTTCCAAGCCCTTTTCCAAGCCCTTTTCCAACCCTTTTCCAACTCTTTCCAAGCCCTTCTCCAAGCCCTTTTCCAACCCTTTTCCAGCCCTTTTCCAATCCTTTTCCAGCCCTTTCCAAGCCCTTTTCCAGCCCTTTCCAAGCCCTTTTCCAGCCCTTTCCAAGCCCTTTTCCAATCCTTTTCCAGCCCTTTTCCAAGCCCTTTCCCAAGCCCTTTTCTAACCCTTTTCCAGCCCTTTCCAAGCACTTTTCCAACCCTTTTCCAAGCCCTTTCCCAACCCTTTCCCAACCCTTTTCCAAGCCTTTTCCAACCCTTTTCCAAGCCCTTTCCCAACCCTTTCCCAACCCTTTTCCAACCCTTTTCCAGCCCTTTTCCAAGCCCTTTTCCAGCCCTTTCCCAACCCTTTCCCAACCCTTTTCCAAGCCTTTTCCAACCCTTTTCCAAGCCCTTTCCCAATCCTTTTCCCAACCCTTTCCCATCCCTTTCCCATCCCTTTCCCAGCCTTTTCCCATCCCTTTCCCAACCCTTTCCCAACCCTTTCCCATCCCTTTCCCATCCCTTTCCCATCCCTTTCCCATCCCTTTCCCAACTCTTTCCCAACCCTTTCCCAACCCTTTCCCAACCCTTTCCTATCCCTTTCCCATCCCTTTCCCAGCCCTTTCCCAACCCTTTCCCATCCCTTTCCCAGGCCTTCAACCAAAGCCCTTCCAGTTCAAATCCCGGCATTCCCGGGATCGCTTCCAGCCATTCCATGCACGGGAATTCCCATCAAGCCCCTGGTCCCTCACTGACCACGGGCAGCAGAGGGAGCCCGAGCTCCACAGGGGCTTGTGGAGACCATGGAAACAAGCAGGGGGGAAAAGGGATGGGAAAGGGATGGGAAAGGGATGGGAAAGGGATGGGAAAGGGATGGGAAAGGGTTGGGAAAGGGATGGGAAAGGGATGGGAAAGGGATGGGAAAGGGATGGGAAAGGGATGGGAAAGGGATGGGAAAGGGTGGGAAAGGGATGGGAAAGGGATGGGAAAGGGATGGGAAAGGGATGGGAAAGGGTGGGAAAGGGATGGGAAAGGGATGGGAAAGGGTGGGAAAGGGATGGGAAAGGGATGGGAAAGGGATGGGAACGGGATGGGAAAGGGATGGGAAGGGATGGGAAAGGGATGGGAAAGGGTGGGAAGGGATGGGAAGGGATGGGAAGGGATGGGAAAGGGATGGGAAGGGTGGAAAAGGGATGGGAAAGGGATGGGAAAGGGATGGGAAAGGGATGGGAAGGGATGGGAAGGGATGGGAAGGGATGGGAAGGGTGGAAAGGGATGGGAAAGGGATGGGAAAGGGATGGGAAAGGGATGGGAAAGGGATGGGAAAGGGATGGGAAAGGGTGGGAAAGGGATGGGAAAGGGATGGGAAAGGGATGGGAAAGGGATGGAAAGGGTGGGAAAGGGATGGGAAGGGATGGGAAAGGGATGGGAAGGGATGGGGAAAGGGATGGGAAGGGATGGGAAGGGGTGGAAAGGGATGGGAAGGGATGGAATGGGATGGAAAGGGGTGGATGGGGGTGGATGGGGATGGGAAGGGATGGAATGGGATGGGAAGGGGTGGCAGAAGGGATGGGAAGGGGTGGGAAGGAATGGGAAGGGATGGGAAAGGGATGGGAAAGGGATGGGAAAGGGTGGAAAGGGATGGGAAAGGGATGGGAAAGGGATGGGAAGGGATGGAAAAGGTGGGAAAGGGATGGGAAAGGGATGGAAAGGGATGGAATGGATGGGAAGGGATGGGAAAGGGATGGAAAAGGGATGGAGAAGGATGGAAGGGGATGGAATGGAAAGGGATGGGAAGGGATGGGAAGGGAAGGAAGGGATGGGAAGGGATGGAAGGGATGGGAAGGGATGGGAAGGGACAGGAAGGGATGGAACGAATGGGAAGGGATGGGAAGGGATGGGAAGGGATGGGAAGGGATGGGAAGGGGATGGGAAGGGATGGGAAGGGATGGGATGGAAGGGATGGGAAGGGATGGGAAGGGATGGAAGGGATGGGAAGGGATGGGAAGGGATGGGAAGGGATGGGAATGGAAGGGATGGGAAGGGATGGAAGGGATGGGAAGGGATGGGAATGGATGGGAAGGGATGGGAAGGGATGGAATGGGATGGGAAGGGGATGGGAAGGGATGGGAAGGGAATGGAAGGGATGGGAAGGGATGGGAAGGGGATGGGAAGGGATGGGAAGGGATGGGAAGGGGATGAGAAGTGGATGGGAAAGAGATGGGAAAGGGATGGGAAGGGATGGGAAGGGATGGGAAGGGATGGGAAGGGATGGGAAGGGATGGGAAGGGATGGGAAGGGATGGGAAGGGATGGGAAGGGATGGGAAGGGATGGGAAGGGATGGGAAAGGGATGGGAAGGGGATGGGAAAGGGACGGGAAAGGGATGGGAAAGGGTTGGGAAAGGGATGGGAAAGGGATGGGAATGGGATGGGAATGGGATGGGAAAGGGATGGGAAAGGGATGGGAAAGGGATGGGAATGGGATGGGAAAGGGATGGGAAAGGGATGGGAAAGGGATGGGAATGGGATGGGAAAGGGATGGGAAAGGGATGGGAAAGGGATGGGAAAGGGATGGGAAAGGGATGGGAAGGGGATGGGAAAGGGATGGGAAAGGGATGGGAAAGGGATGGGAAGGGATGGGAAAGGGATGGGAAAGGGATGGGAAAGGGATGGGAATGGGATGGGAAAGGGATGGGAAAGGGATGGGAAAGGGATGGGAAAGGGATGGGAAAGGGATGGGAAGGGATGGGAAGGGATGGGAAAGGGATGGGAAAGGGATGGGAAAGGGATGGGAAAGGGATGGGAAAGGGATGGGAAAGGGATGGGAAAGGGATGGGAAAGGGATGGGAAGGGGATGGGAAAGGGATGGGAAAGGGATGGGAAAGGGATGGGAAAGGGATGGGAAAGGGATGGGAAAGGGATGGGAAAGGGATGGGAAAGGGATGGGAAAGGGATGGGAAAGGGATGGGAAAGGGATGGGAAAGGGATGGGAAAGGGATGGGAAAGGGATGGGAAAGGGATGGGAAAGGGATGGGAAAGGGATGGGAAAGGGTTGGGAAAGGGATGGGAAAGGGATGGGAAAGGGATGGGAAAGGGATGGGAAAGGGATGGGAAAGGGATGGGAAAGGGATGGGAAAGGGCTGGGAAAGGGATGGGAAAGGGTTGGGAGATCCCTTGAAGCCCCTCAATCCCAAGCACCCCAAGGCCGCTGTCCCCCCCCCATCACACTGGGAATCCATTCCCACTTCCCGGATCCGCTCTCAGCTTCCCGGCCTTGGGAATCCAATCCCTGCCGCACGGAGCCCATTATCCATAGGGAATGGGCAGTCCCGATCTCCGGAATGCTGCGGATCACTGGGAATGAAGCCAGGCAAACTGGGATGCTCTGGGAGAAGCGCATGGAACAGATCCCAAGGGCGCTTCCCAAGGCTGCTCCCTATGGAATTCCGGCCACCCGAGGCCATGATCCCAGGCCGGGAATGACTGGGATGGGGAAAGGCTGCAGGCGGAAGGGTTCCTATTCCCAGCCGATCCTTAGGGATGCTCCCTATTCCCAACAATTCCTTATGGATGGCTCCTATTCCCAGCCAATCCTTATGGATCCTCCCTATTCCCTGCTATTCCTTACGGATGCTCCTTATTCTTTCCCAATCCTTAGGGATGTTCCTATTCCCAGCAATTCCTTATGGATGATCCCTATTCCCAGCCAATCCTTAGGGATGCTCCCTACTCCTTCCCAATCCTTATGGATGCTCCCTATTCCCTCCAAATCCTTATGGATGATCCTATTCCCAGCCAATCCTTATGGATCCTCCCTATTCCCTGCTATTCCTTACGAATGCTCCTTATTCTTTCCCAATCCTTAGGGATGCTCCCTATTCCCTGCCAATCCTTAGGGATGCTCTGTACTCCCTGCAAATCCTTATGGATGCCCCCTATTCCCAGCCAATCCCTATGGATGCTCCCCATTCCCTTTGCTGGCCCAGGTCCCCTTCCCAGCCCCATTCCAGGCCATAAACCGCTTCCGCATCCCAAAGCTTCCCGAATTCCAGGGGACGGGACCGGCGCCGGATCCCGCATTCCCGGATTCGTTCCCGTATCCCAATGGATTGAAGGGTCGGGAATGGGGGGGGAGATGGGACCATAGGGAATGAAGCGGATCCCAGCGGAGCAGCGGCTCCCTAGGGATGAGCAGTGCCGGTCCCATGGGATACAGGAGGGAAGGGATGGGGAAGAGGGAAGCAGGGATCCGGGACCGGGATGCAGGGATGGGGAAAACCGGGAATGGGCTTCGGATGCAGGGCTGGGACATTGGGAATGGCTCCCAAGGCAGGGAATCCATAGGAATCCACAGGGCTCCATAGGGATCCATAGGGCTCCATAGGGATCCATAGGAATCCATAGGGATCCATAGGGCTCCATAGGGATCCATAGGAATCCATAGGGCTCCATAGGGCTCCATAGGGATCCATAGGGATCCATAGGAATCCATAGGGCTCCATAGGAATCCATAGGAATCCATAGGGATCCATAGGAATCCATAGGGATCCATAGGGATCCATAGGGATCCATAGGGATCGCAGCTCCTCGCTTCCCAAGGGAGCCCCAACCCCAAGGCGGGGCTGCAGGGAAGCCCTTGGGGATCCCTATGGATCCTTCCCCCCCCATCCCCATTCCAGAGGTGGATCCAAGGCTCCGGGGCGCACGTGGCGCAGGGGGATAGCTGGGAGCACTGGGAATGCTTCCCATAGGGATGAGCTTTCCTGGAGCCCATCCCAGCCTCCGGAACGGGGGCTTTTCCAATGGGAAAACCGGGAATTCTGGCCTTTTAGGGGCGCTTTTCCACTCCCCCCCCCCTTTTCCCATTGCACGCGTGCTCCCCCCTAACTGGGGATGAATCCCACATCTGGGATAACGCAGCCCCATGCCCGTGAATGGGATGCAGGGAAACTCCATATGGG